>NW_028321379.1:0-5000 GCF_062004578.1 Staurois parvus | reverse complement strand
AGGGCTCATTCACACTTGCTGTGGGGGGGGGGGGGGGCGTTAAGATGTGGCAGTGATGTCTTTTTTTTAGCACCCCCACCCAACTACCCCGGCTTAAAGCGGATCTCCAGTCTCCTGCGAAAAAAAAAAATAAAAGGTCATAGCTACAAAAAAATAAGAACTTCTGATCGCCTAAAAAGGCGGGGTCCGGGGGGAGAGCGGCTCCAGCGAAGGCGGGGTCCGGGGGGAGAGCGGCTCCAGCGAAGGCGGGGTCCGGGGGGAGAGCGGCTCCAGCGAAGGCGGGGTCCGGGGGGAGAGCGGCTCCAGCGAAGGCGGGGTCCGGGGGAGAGCGGCTCCAGCGAAGGCGGGGTCCGGGGGGAGAGCGGCTCCAGCGAAGGCGGGGTCCGGGGGGAGAGCGGCTCCAGCGAAGGCGGGGTCCGGGGGGAGAGCGGCTCCAGCGAAGGCGGGGTCCGGGGGGAGAGCGGCTCCAGAGAAGGCGGGGTCCGGGGGGAGAGCGGCTCCAGAGAAGGAAGGCGGGGTCCGGGGGGAGAGCGGCTCCAGAGAAGGAAGGCGGGGTCCGGGGGGAGAGCGGCTCCAGCGAAGGCAGGCGGGGTCCGGGGGGAGAGTGGCTCCAGCGAAGGCGGGGTCCGGGGGGAGAGTGGCTCCAGCGAAGGCGGGGTCCGGGGGGAGAGCGGCTCCAGCGAAGGCGGGGTCCGGGGGGAGAACGGATATGTTGTGTGGTTTTTTTTTTTTTTTTTTTTTTTTTTGCTTGCTGTAAAAACACCAACGCTGAAATATGTGGTAAAACACCACAAACCGGCATTTTTGGACTTTTTTTTTTTTTTGGGTCAAAAAAAAATTAAAAACTCCACTAAACGCTAATGCAAAAACACTAAAAAAAAAAAAAAAAAAAAAGCTGAAAAACTTTTTTTTAACGTGACTTTAACCACTTGCATACCAGGCACTTATACCCCCTTATTTACCAGGCCAATTTTCAGCTTTCAGCGCTGCCCGCACTTTGACAATTGCGCGGTCATGCAACATTGTACCCATATGAAATTTTGATCATTTTTTTCTCACAAATAGAGCTTTCTTTTGGTGGTATTTAATCGCCACTGGGCGCTTTACTTTTTGCGCTATAAATAAAAAAAGTGCAAAATATTTGGAAAAAAAAAAAAAAGTTTCTTTGTTTCTATTATAAAATTTTTCAAACAGGTATTTTTTCTCCTTCACTGATGTGCGTTGATGAGGCGGCACGGATAGGCGGCACGGATAGGCGGCACGGATAGGCGGCACGGATAGGCGGCACGGATAGGCGGCACGGATAGGCGGCACGGATAGGCGGCACGGATAGGCGGCACGGATAGGCGGCACGGATAGGCGGCACGGATAGGCGGCACGGATAGGCGGCACGGATAGGCGGCACGGATAGGCGGCACGGATAGGCGGCACGGATAGGCGGCACGGATAGGCGGCACGGACTTGCACAAACTCCTGGGCGCTGACGGGTGGCGCTGACGGGTGGCGCTGACGGGTGGCGCTGACGGGTGGCGCTGACGGGTGGCGCTGACGGGTGGCGCTGACGGGTGGCGCTGACGGGTGGCGCTGACGGGTGGCGCTGACGGGTGGCGCTGACGGGTGGCGCTGACGGGTGGCGCTGACGGGTGGCGCTGACGGGTGGCGCTGACGGGTGGCGCTGACGGGTGGCGCTTCTGGGCGCACTGCTGGGCGCAGGTGGGTGGCGCTTCTGGGCGCACTGCTGGGCGCAGGTGGGTGGCGCTTCTGGGCGCACTGCTGGGCGCACTGCTGGGCGCAGGTGGGTGGCGCTTCTGGGCGCACTGCTGGGCGCACTGCTGGGCGCAGGTGGGTGGCGCTTCTGGGCGCACTGCTGGGCGCACTGCTGGGCGCAGGTGGGTGGCGCTTCTGGGCGCACTGCTGGGCGCACTGCTGGGCGCAGGTGGGTGGCGCTTCTGGGCGCACTGCTGGGCGCACTGCTGGGCGCAGGTGGGTGGCGCTTCTGGGCGCACTGCTGGGCGCAGGTGGGTGGCGCTTCTGGGCGCACTGCTGGGCGCAGGTGGGTGGCGCTTCTGGGCGCACTGCTGGGCACCGATCATCAGTGCCCTGATGATCGGTGCCGATCCTCGCTCTGACAACTGCCGGTTCTCGGCAGTACTTTCCTCACGATCTGACAGCGTGAGGAAAGTGCAGCCGAGAACCGGCACTTGCATTTCCCTCTGATCAGCGTGTCATTGGACACCGCTGATCATGTGGTAAAAGGCCGCTGTGATTGGCCTTTTACCACATCACGTGATCAGCTGTGTCCGTAGGATCGCCGGGTGCGATCATATGACGTCCACTCAGAACTGGCCGGCTGCAGTGTAGCCGTCATTCGGCTATCTGCGGTCGGCAACTAGTTAAACAGCTAATGTTACCAGCGTTATCAAATCGCCCCGTGTGTGTGGAGCCTCATAGTATCGTTTCAGTGGAAATGCATGTTCCTGTTTCCTAGTTTCTGTGTTTTGGTTGCTCTCCCCAGCAATGTTTTCACACTCAGATATCTTGATGTTGCATGAGTTTGGGGTTTGTGAGTTCATTTACATCAGCCTGTCATGCTGTGTTGTAAAGCTGGCAGAGGATACAGGTTACAATACGTCCTCACTTCACCTCTGCGCTGGGTGGTGAGGATTGCCAGTTAATTTAAAATCTCCATTGTTCTGAAGTAAGTAGTAGATATGCAAGTGAAATAAAGCTGGCCATAGATGGCTTTTACATTTTTGTGTTTTTTTTTTTTTTTTTTTTGATCAGCCAATCGAAAAAAAACTGAACAGATTTCCCATCCACACAATGGAGGAAGCCTTATTGTATTCATACAGAGAGACTTCTTTGCTATCAGAATACACTGTTCAGTGCTGATGCTGATTGGCTGCATGTGCCTCCTAGATTGTAAGCTCCCAGGATCAGGGCCCTCCTATCCCTCTTGTATTGAACTGTATTGTCTCCCGTTATATTGTAAAGTGCTGAGCAAACTGTTGGCGCCATAAATCCTGTATAATAATAATAATAATATAAATCCTGTATAATAATAATATAAATCCTGTATAATAATAATATAAATCCTGTATAATAATATAAATCCTGTATAATAATAATAATATAAATCCTGTATAATAATAATAATATAAATCCTGTATAATAATAATAATATAAATCCTGTATAATAATAATAATAATATAAATCCTGTATAATAATAATAATAATAATATAAATCCTGTATAATAATAATAATAATATAAATCCTGTATAATAATAATAATAATATAAATCCTGTATAATAATAATAATATAAATCCTGTATAATAATAATATAAATCCTGTATAATAATATATAAATCCTGTATAATAATGTTCTAATCGAATGGAAAATTTTTCAACAGTCCTTTTTGAGAGAAATTGATCATCAGAGCAGCTTCTCAATTGTGATTGGCCATAGTTGGATTGAAATCTGGCCTGTCCCTGCTAAACCAGACACACTTCAGTCCATATCTAGCGAGCTTTAGAAAAGGCCCCATGTACACGGGACATTTCTGAACGATGGAAACTGACTGCTGGAAAACGTAGGTTAAAAAAAGTCTGTTTAGCCGCGTTTGCATACCGTGTTTATGAGCGTTTGCGTTTTGAAGCGTTTTTTTAAAGATAACCCCAGGAGACCTTCCAAAATGCCCAGAATGCACTGAAAAACAGTAAAAAATTAACCATTTCAGACATTTTGAGAGCAATAGAGAGAGTAGAAGCAGAGAGAGCAGTATTTGTTGAGATTAGCTGTCTTTTTTTTTTTTTTTTTTTTTTTTTGTGGTGTTTGGATGTGTTTTTGTTCCGGCTCATTTCTGTGCAGAAATTATTGCACCGGTGTCTAACATATTTTCTTTCATGCAAAACCTCAAAGTATGCCGGGTCCATTTGAGTGCCGGGAAACCGCTTTGCATGCATTTTTTATGATGAAAAAAAGGCTCTGGACAGCATCTGGAAATGGAAGAGTTAAAAAATGTTTTCCAAATGCTTATAAATGCGGTTAGCTGCGTTTACACGCGTTTGAAACGCTGATAAAAATCTACTCCTGAACGCATGTTTGTTGGGTTAAAAAAAAAACGCCTGTAGAGGACGATGTGTACATGGACACACAGGAGAACATTGGGGAGAGTTCAGGGGCTGCTGAAAAAAACGCAGAAAAGCTCCTAAACGTCCGTTTATCAGCTGCAGTGTACATGGAAAGTAAAGCCAACGTTTTGGGAAGAATGAAAAAATCTGTCATTCTATATTACTGTCTGCACATTCCTGCTGGAGAGATTCACTTTGTGTCCTTTGGACCATTGTCTCCGGTAGAGCTGTCGCAGGAACAGGAGGTAAAGGTAAATCTTTCGATGGGGACACCGTTCCTAGAGAGGATTTACCCTCAATTTGGAGAGATTGTCTTCCTACATTCCCTCTGGGAAAAGATGTAGAAGGAAAGATCTGAGGAGACGAGGCAAAGAAATGGTGGCATAGCCCCTTCAATATTTTATTATTATACAGTATTTATAAAGCACCAATAGTTCGCTCAGCGCTGTACATTACAAAGGGGGACAGAACATGTGACAGAACAATACCAATACAATGCAAAACATGAGGGGATCGAGGGCCCTGCTCCTTGGAGCTTACAATCTAGGTGGGAGGGGATGGTGGTACAGGAGGAGATAGCTGTGGGGGATGGAGTGGTAGGAAGAGTGGAGGAGGTCGGCAAGTTAGCAGGGGGTGGGGTAGGCTTCCCTGAAGAGGTGGGTTTTCAGGGTGCGCCTAAAGGAGAGGAGAATAGGTGATAATCTGATGGGTTGGGGCAGGGAGTTCCAGAGGATGGGTGACACCCTGGAGAAGTCCTGGAGGAGGAGACCAGGGAACTAGAGAGGAGGAGGTCTTGTGAGGAGCGGAGTGTGCGTGTTGGGCGGTACTTGGATATTAGGTCGGTGATGTAGTTCGGGGCAGTATG
>NW_028321378.1:0-49103 GCF_062004578.1 Staurois parvus | reverse complement strand
GAGATGTATGGAGGAGATGTACAGGGGAGATGGAGGAGATGTACAGGGGAGGTGAAGGAGATGTATAGGGGAGATGGATGGAGGAGATGCATGGAGGAGATGTATAGGGGAGATGGAGGAGATTCGTGGAGGAGATGTACAGGGGAGATGGAGATGTATGGGAGGAGATGAGCTGTATGAGGGAGATGTATGGAGGAGATGTTCTGCACACTCTGTCCCGATATCCACCTTTCGTTTTTCCTCCCAACACTCCAAATCTGACATGAAGATCTGACCGTGTGTGGGATGTGAAGTATGAAATGTTCCCGAGTCGTGCTCTGACCTCCGACGCTCACGAAGAGTCAGCATGCGGGGTGATGGCCTCCTCGTGTCTGCACACCATCCTCCATGTTCTGATCCCCAGCCTGTCTACATTGCAGGGTGTCTGCCGTTCTGTGTCCAGGGCCGGAGGGTCGGTTGGGTACGTCAGTCGGTGGCTCAGCTTCTGTCTCAGAGCTTCAATGTGTTCACGCTGCATGGAGACCCCGCTACCCATCTGGAGCTCGGTGACCACCTCCGCTCCCCCCAGGAGAGGACCCGGGCCGTACAGGAGGTGATGGAGTCACTGCAACGTCAGGACGCCTTCCCGTGCCTCCAGGAATGGAGGGGTGAGGTGAGCGCCATCGTTCTCCATCATAGACATCCCACCCATACCAGTCAGCTTCACCACCATTCTGTATAGAATGCCAAATCCCCCTTCCCCCTCCCCCATATATTAATAGAGAAGACACCTGTCCATGTGGTCCTCATTTCCCATTGTTATGTCTCCTCAGCTCTATGATGTGAATAGCCTCTTCTCTGATCCTCCCCTTCTCAGCATGGAGCGGGCCGCAACACGTAAGGGCTGTGTCCATATATGTATACCCCTGTATATACTGTATACCCCCATGTATCTCTCTGTATACCCCCCCCTTCCCGTCTAGCACTGTATTGTATGCCTGTTGCTGACCGGGCCCCCCTTGTTGTGTCCCCAGCTCTCCTCGGGGTCCCCCGGTATGGAGTCCATTTGAACGGCTATGTATATAAAGGCGGAGAGCTCTTCCTGTGGGTGGCTAGACGATCTCTGACCAAGGCCACCTACCCAGGGAAGCTGGACCATCTGGTGAGTGGAGGGCGGGGGTGGGGGCGGTATGGTGAGCGGAGGGCAGGGGTGGGGGGCGCTATTATGGGGGGGATGGTACACATCGTCCTTTCATTCTGACCGAAGAATTTCAGCCAAGATCCAGAAGGTGGAGAATAGAGCCGCGTCTCCAGCCAGCCCTCCTGGTGATTTGGGATGGTGGGGGGAACCTCGGCACAGTCTACCCTCCCACCATGTGAGGTCCTCTCTGGATTCTGGCTGCAGGCCATTCCTGAGGACCTGTCTGACCTTCGCTCTGATTGGGGGGTCTCCTTGGTGTCAGGCTGACGTCTACCTCCACTTGTCTGGGATTTACACATACAGTCCCCCTCCCCCTCCAAGTCCTGTCTCCTCCAAGATGGCGTCTGGGGCCCCCCCCCCGTAGAGGGGAATGCCCCCCCCCCAGGAATCGGCCACCGGTGAAGAATTAGAGGGAAGATCTTGATGGAAATGGTGCAGGTAAGTAGAAGACCTGGGGGGGGCGCCATTGCAGCTCACTACATGTGACCACACTTCCATCGACCACACGGTGACTCCCATTGGTTGTGTTTCCAGGCAGCGGGGGGGATCTCTGCCGGCTCTGGGGTGTGGGAGACCCTCCTGAAGGAGTGCAAAGAAGAGGCCTGTATCCCAGAATCCATTGCGGCCACAGCCACGCCCTGCGGGACAGTCAGGTGAGTGACACCAGCACTCCAGGGATACATGGGGGGGGAGGGGTATTCTGATCATTGTTCACCCAATGAAATCCCCGGTACAGTGCCAGGTGTACTTTGGGATCATCCTCCTCCGTGCCGGGATCATCCTCCTCCGTGCCGGGATCATCCTCATCCTCTGCGATCATCCTTCTCCTCCGTGCCGGGATCATCCTTCTCCTCCGTGCCGGGATCATCCTCCTCCGTGCCGGGATCATCCTCATCCTCTGCGATTATCGTCCTCCGTGTCGGGATCATCCTCATCCTCTGCGATCATCCTTCTCCTTCGTGCCGGGATCATCCTTCTCCTCCGTGCCGGGATCATCCTCCTCCGTGCCAGGATCATCCTCATCCTCTGCGATCATCCTCCTCCGTGCCGGGATCATCCTCTGCGATCATCCTTCTCCTCCGTGCCGGGATCATCCTCTGCGATCATCCTTCTCCTCCGTGCCGGGATCATCCTCTGCGATCATCCTTCTCCTCCGTGCCGGGATCATCCTCCTCCGTGCCAGGATCATCCTCATCCTCTGCGATCATCCTCCTCCGTGCCGGGATCATCCTTCTCCTCCGTGCCGGGATCATCCTCTGCGATCATCCTTCTCCTCCGTGCCGGGATCATCCTCCTCCGTGCCGGGATCATCCTCATCCTCTGCGATCATCCTCCTCCGTGCCGGGATCATCCTCTGCGATCATCCTTCTCCTCCGTGCCGGGATTATCCTCTGCGATCATCCTTCTCCTCCGTGCCGGGATCATCCTCCTCCGTGCCAGGATCATCCTCATACTCTGCGATCATCCTCCTCCGTGCCGGGATCATCCTTCTCCTCCGTGCCGGGATCATCCTCCTCCGTGCCGGGATCATCCTCATCCTCTGCGATCATCCTCCTCCGTGCCGGGATCATCCTTCTCCTCCGTGCCGGGATCATCCTCCTCCGTGCCGGGATCATCCTCATCCTCTGCGATTATCGTCCTCCGTGTCGGGATCATCCTCATCCTCTGCGATCATCCTTCTCCTTCGTGCCGGGATCATCCTTCTCCTCCGTGCCGGGATCATCCTCTGCGATTATCCTCCTCCGTGCCGGGATCATCCTCCTCCTCCGTGCCGGGATCATCCTCATCCTCTGCGATCATCCTCCTCCATGCCGCTGAAGAGGAAACTGGAAGGAAAGTCCATAGAAGAGGATCTCGGCAGCCCAGCTCCCCCCTCCCAGCGGGGACTCACCGGCCCAGCTCCCCCCACCCAGCGGGGACTCACCGGCCCAGCACCCCCCTCCCAGCAGGAAACCCTCAGCTCCCCCCTCCCAGCAGGAAACCAGCAGCTCAGCTCCCCCCTCCCAGCAGGAAACCAGCAGCTCAGCTCCCCCCTCCCAGCAGGAAACCAGCAGCTCAGCTCCCCCCTCCCAGCGGGGACTCACCGGCTCAGCTCCCCCCTCCCAGCAGGGACTCACCGGCTCAGCTCCCCCCTCCCAGCAGGGACTCACCGGCTCAGCACCCCCCTCCCAGCAGGGACCCGGCGGCCCAGCTCCCCCTGCTGCACTTCAATGATTCAGCATCTCAGCCCCGCCTCCCAGGAGTAAATCAGCAGCTAAGCCCCACCTCCCAGGAGTAAATCAGCAGCTAAGCCCCACCTCCCAGGAGTAAATCAGCAGCTAAGCCCTGCCTCCCAGGAGTAAATCAGCAGCTAAGCCCCGCCTCCCAGGAGTAAATCAGCTAAGCCCCGCCTCCCAGGAGTAAATCAGCAGCTAAGCCCCACCTCCCAGAAGAGGGTGCCTGGCCTGCCTTCCAATCTGTAAAGGGGTTAGAGTGGGAGGGCAGGGAGAAGGGAAGGCAGAGTGCTGATACCCAGCTTGCAGGACGTCAGCGGTTCCCCTGTGAACTTTTGAGGATGAATTTCTCCAGAATATGTGCAGCTACAGAGGTCAGTGAGGACTGATTTTGAAGTTGGAAGAAGATCTTGGAGAGCTGTGTTTGGACCCCAGTGTCTTACCCCTGTCACGGTTCTGACCATGGACAGTCCATACAATTGCAAGGACCTGATTGTATGCAAAGTGAATCGATTGTATAGGTTGGCTTGACCTCAGATTGTACGGACTGGGGTGTGTATAGTCCATGCTGGTGAGACTGGGATGTGTATGGTGCTCCATGCTGGTGAGACTGGGATGTGTATGGTGCTCCATGCTGGTGAGACTGGGATGTGTATGGTGGTCCATGCTGGTGAGACTGGGATGTGTATGGTGGTCCATGCTGGTGAGACTGGGATGTGTATGGTGGTCCATGCTGGTGAGACTGAGATGTGTATGGTGGTCCATGCTGGTGAGACTGAGACTGGGATGTGTATGGTGGACCATGCTGGTGAGACTGAGACTGGGATGTGTATGGTGGACCATGCTGGTGAGACTGAGACTGGGATGTGTATGGTGGTCCATGCTGGTGAGACTGAGACTGGGATGTGTATGGTGGACCATGCTGGTGAGACTGAGACTGGGATGTGTATGGTGGACCATGCTGGTGAGACTGGGATGTGTATGGTGGACCATGCTGGTGAGACTGGGATTTGTATGGTGGACCATGCTGGTGAGACTGGGATGTGTATGGTGGACCATGCTGGTGAGACTGGGATGTGTATGGTGGACCATGCTGGTGAGACTGGGATTTGTATGGTGGACCATGCTGGTGAGACTGGGATGTGCATGGTGCTCCATGCTGGTGAGACTGGGATATGTATGGTGGACCATGCTGGTGAGACTGGGATGTGTATGGTGGACCATGCTGGTGAGATTGGGATGTGTATGGTGGACCATGCTGGTGAGACTGGGATGTGTATGGTGCTCCATGCTGGTGAGACTGGGATGTGTATGGTTCTCCATGCTGGTGAGATTGGGATGTGTATAGTCCATGCTGGTGAGACTGGGATGTGTATAGTCCATGCTGGTGAGATTGGGATGTGTATGGTGGACCATGCTGGTGAGATTGGGATGTGTATGGTGGACCATGCTGGTGAGACTGGGATGTGTATGGTGGACCATGCTGGTGAGATTGGGATGTGTATGGTGGACCATGCTGGTGAGACTGGGATGTGTATGGTGGACCATGCTGGTGAGACTGGGATGTGAATGGTGGTCCATGCTGGTGATTGTACAGACTGGGATGTGTATGGTGCTCCATGCTGGTGATTGTACAGACTGGGATGTGTATGGGGCTCCATGCTGGTGATTGTACAGACTGGGATGTGTATGGTGGACCATGCTGGTGAGACTGGGATGTGTATGGTGGACCATGCTGGTGAGACTGGGATGTGTATGGTGGACCATGCTGGTGAGACTGGGATGTGTATGGTGGACCATGCTGGTGAGACTGGGATGTGTATGGTGGACCATGCTGGTGATTGTACAGACCAGGATGTGTATGGTGGACCATGCTGGTGAGACTGGAATGTGTATGGTGGTCCATGCTGGGGAGACTGGGATGTGTATGGTGGTCCATGCTGGTGAGACTGGGATGTGTATGGTGGTCCATGCTGGTGAGACTGAGACTGGGATGTGTATGGTGCTCCATGCTGGTGAGACTGAGACTGGGATGTGTATGGTGCTCCATGCTGGTGAGACTGGGATGTGTATGGTGGACCATGCTGGTGATTGTACAGACCGGGATGTGTATGGTGGGCCATGCTGGTGAGATTGGGATGTGTATGGTGGACCATGCTGGTGATTGTACAGACCAGGATGTGTATGTTGGACCATGCTGGTGATTGCACAGACCAGGATGTGTATGGTGGGCCATGCTGGTGAGATTGGGATGTGTATGGTGGACCATGCTGGTGATTGTCCTGATATGGCGATATTCTCTCGATATTGCAGCTATGCCTATGAGAAGGGGGAGGGGATCTACCTGGAGTGTCAGTTTGTCTTTGACCTGGAGGTTCCAGAGTCCTTCCAGCCAATCGTGGGGGACGGAGAGGTGCAGGAGTTCTTCTTGTGGCCATTGGAGAAGGTGAGTGGTGGGGAATGATGGTGGTTCCTGGGGGGAGGGGCCTATCTCTTACATCACTTTTATCAAGGTAACGAGAAGCAAATTAGCGTTTCGTGGTAACCATGGCGACCTGCAGAGAACATTGACTTCTCCATTAAATGTGGAAGGTCTAATATTGACCTGTCTTGCTCCCCTAAGATCTGCACCGTGTAGCCCGACGGTCCAAATATTCACCATCTCCCAGCTGGACTCATCTTTCTCTCCATTCATTCCTACAGAGGCTGTTGGAGCGCACCTTAGACGGGCTCTTCATGGGAGGGACTAGAGATTGGGGTGGGCATGTGTGGAAGAAGAGCCAGCAAGACCATGCAACTTCTGCCTGGCCATGAGAGTTCAGCAACAGCCGATATTTGGACCCCTGTGGGCTGTACTCTGGAGATCTTAGTGACCAATATTTGAACCCCTGTGGGCTGGACACTGGAGATCTTAGTGACCAATATTTGGACCCCTGTGGGCTGGACACTGGAGATCTTAGTGACCAATATTTGGACCCCTGTGGCCTGCACAGTGAAGATCTCAGAGATCGATGTTTGGACCCCAGTGGGCTGCACACTGGAGATCTTAGCGACCGATGTTTGGACCCCAGTGGGCTGCACAGTGAAGATCTTGGTGACCAATGTGTAGCCCACAGGGTTCCAAACATCGGTCACCAAGATCTTCACTGTGCAGGCCACAGGGGTCCAAATATTGGTCACGAAGATCTCCAGTGTGCAGCCCACAGGGGTGAAGATCTCAGAACCAGATATTTGGACCCTTGTAGGCTGCACAGTGAACATCACAAAGACCGATGTTTGGACCCCTGTGGGCTGCACAGTGAAGATCTTGGTGACCACTGTGTAGCCCACAGGGGTCCAAACGTTGCTCTCTCAGATCTTCACTGTGCAGCCCACAGAGGTCCAAACATCAGTCTGAGATCTTCACTGTGTAGCCCACAGGGGTGAAGATCTCAGAACCAGATGTTTGGACCCTTGTAGGCTGCGATGTGAAGATGTCAAGAGGCAGATGTTAGGACCTCAGTGGACTAGATAGTCAAGGTCTCTGAGATCAATGTTTGGACCCCAGTGGGCTGCACAGTGAAGATCTCAGATACAGAGGTTTGGACCACTAGGGGCTGCACAGGGAAGATCTCAGATACAGAGGTTTGGACCACTAGGGGCTGCACAGGGAAGATCTCAGATATAGATGTTTGGACCACTAGGGGCTGCACAATGAAGATCTCAGATATAGATGTTTGGACTACTAGGGGCTGCACAATGAAGATCTCAGATATAGATGTTTGGACCACTAGGGGCTGCACAATGAAGATCTCAGATATAGATGTTTGGACCACTAGGGGCTGCACAGTGAAGATCTCAGATATAGATGTTTGGACCACTAGGGGCTGCACAGTGAAGATCTCAGATATAGATGTTTGGACCACTAGGGGCTGCACAGTGAAGATCTCAGATATAGATGTTTGGACCACTAGGGGCTGCACAGTGAAGATCTCAGATATAGATGTTTGGACCACTAGGGGCTGCACAGTGAAGATCTCAGATATAGATGTTTGGACCACTAGGGGCTGCACAGTGAAGATCTCAGATATAGATGTTTGGACCACTAGGGGCTGCACAGTGAAGATCTCAGATATAGATGTTTGGACTACTAGGGGCTGCACAGTGAAGATCTCAGATATAGATGTTTGGACCACTAGGGGCTGCACAGTGAAGATCTCAGATATAGATGTTTGGACCACTAGGGGCTGCACAGTGAAGATCTCAGATATAGATGTTTGGACCACTAGGGGCTGCACAGTGAAGATCTCAGATATAGATGTTTGGACCACTAGGGGCTGCACAGTGAAGATCTCAGATATAGATGTTTGGACCACTAGGGGCTGCACAGTGAAGATCTCAGATATGGATGTTTGGACCACTAGGGGCTGCACAGAGAAGATCTCAGATATAGAGGTTTGGACCACTAGGGGCTGCACAGGGAAGATCTCAGATATACATGTTTGGACCACTAGGGGCTGCACAATGAAGATCTCAGATATAGATGTTTGGACCACTAGGGGCTGCACAGTGAATATCTCAGATATAGAGGTTTGGACCACTAGGGGCTGCACAGTGAATATCTCAGATATAGATGTTTGGACCACTAGGGGCTGCACAGTGAAGATCTCAGATATGGATGTTTGGACCACTAGGGGCTGCACAGTGAAGATCTCAGATATAGATGTTTGGACCACTAGGGGCTGCACAGTGAAGATCTCAGATATAGAGGTTTGGACCACAAGGGGCTGCACAGTGAAGATCTCAGATATAGACGTTTGGACCACTAGGGACTGCACAGTGAAGATCTCAGATATAGACGTTTGGACCACTAGGGGCTGCACAGTGAAGATCTCAGATATAGATGTTTGGACCACTAGGGGCTGCACAGTGAAGATCTCAGATATAGAGGTTTGGACCACTAGGGGCTGCACAGTGAAGATCTCAGATATAGGTGTTTGGACCACTAGGGGCTGCACAGTGAAGATCTCAGATATAGATGTTTGGACCACTAGGGGCTGCACAGTGAAGATCTCAGCTATAGAGGTTTGGACCACAAGGGGCTGCACAGTGAAGATCTCAGATATAGACGTTTGGACCACTAGGGACTGCACAGTGAAGATCTCAGATATAGACGTTTGGACCACTAGGGGCTGCACAGTGAAGATCTCAGATATAGATGTTTGGACCACTAGGGGCTGCACAGTGAAGATCTCAGATATAGAGGTTTGGACCACTAGGGGCTGCACAGTGAAGATCTCAGATATAGGTGTTTGGACCACTAGGGGCTGCACAGTGAAGATCTCAGATATAGATGTTTGGACCACTAGGGGCTGCACAGTGAAGATCTCAGATATAGATGTTTGGACCACTAGGGACTGCACAGTGAAGATCTCAGATATAGATGTTTGGACCACTAGGGGCTGCACAGTGAAGATCTCACTCTGAGGTTTGGACCACTAGGGGCTGCACAGTGAAGATCTCAGATATAGATGTTTGGACCACTAGGGGCTGCACAGTGAAGATCTCAGATATAGATGTTTGGACCACTAGGGGCTGCACAGTGAAGATCTCAGATATAGATGTTTGGACCACTAGGGGCTGCACAGTGAAGATCTCAGATATAGATGTTTGGACCACTAGGGACTGCACAGTGAAGATCTCAGATATAGATGTTTGGACCACTAGGGGCTGCACAGTGAAGATCTCACTCTGAGGTTTGGACCCCTAGGGGCTGCACAGCGAACATCACAGAAGCTAATGTCTGGTCCCCAGTGGGTGCAGAAGGGAAGATCCTCAGTCCTCATCCCTGTGTATGTTCTATCAGAACCACCTGAATCCTACAAGGGGGGGGCAGCTAACCGACTGTAAATATAAGCAGCTGGGGGAAGGGAAACAATAGAGATGGACTCAACTTCTGCAGGCCAGGCCAATCTCCGCCCACACTAAATATGGGCTTGTGTCCATATAAGGGCACTGACATCATCAGGACCCTGCCCCTTTTTTTACATGGGGCAGGGAATGACCAGAACCACAGCTGATTGGAGTTAAAAAGTTTGAAAAAAAAAATGGACTGTTGTTGTCCAGATTGAGTTAGGAGGACACGTGATCTCAGGTCTAGTGGACAGCTAAGTCCAACCTGTTATGTAGAGATCTAAATTGAGTCCTGCTGGGCGAGTGTTTCTCCTATGACAGCACGGGGACTGTGCAAGTTGACCTGTCTCCGTATCTACAGAACAGAAGCAGGTAGGCCTTTGCAGGTTTAGCAGGACTTGGAAGGGATCTTAGAACAGTTTTGTGTTTCTTGTTGTCTTAAGGAGATTGTCTTCATGTTTCAGGTGAGGGAAGCCATTGCCACAGAGGAGTTCAAACCCAACTGTGCCCTGGTGATCCTGGACTTCCTGATGCGGAGAGGACACGTCCAGCCTGACACAGGTACCTCTACGGAGTGGAGAAGGGGCCAGGTCCAGTCCTCCTAAAGCATGACTTTAGGTGATGGGGAGAATAATGGACATCATTTCTCACATGTGCTCATCATCTGCCTTGTTGGTGGACTGTGTGACCCGTTTTATCCCATTTCAGGGCCTCTAAGAGTGTTGAAGCCCAAGGACTGAAATATCATCTATTGCAGCTTCCAGGTCCAAAGAAATGGCGGCTACATTTTGTTTTCTTTTTATTTAACTATTATAATTTTCATTGAGTGTTACAGAACACAAAAAAAAGAAACACAGAAGACGTTTGGTGGCGGTGGACATTTGGTGTACATAGAAGTAGACGTTTGGTGGACATAAGGCGGTGAACATAGGTCTACCAAATGTCTACTTCTCCTTCTATGTTCACCAAACGTCCACCACCTTAATATGTCTACCAAATGTCTACTTCTTCTATGTACACCAAAAGTCTACTTCTATGTTCATCAGATGTCCACTACCTTAGGTCTACCAAATGTCTACTTCTCCTTCTATGTTCACCAAACGTCCACCACCTTAATATGTCTACCAAATGTCTACTTCTTCTATGTACACCAAAAGTCTACTTCTATGTTCATCAGATGTCCACTACCTTAGGTCTACCAAATGTCTACTTCTCCTTCTAAGGTAGTGGACATTTGATGAACATAGAAGTAGACGTTTGGTGAACATAGAAGAAGTAGACATTTGGTAGACATATTAAGGTGGTGAATGTTTGGCAAATGTAGAAGAATTAGGCATTTGGTAGACCTGTTAAGGCAGTGGATGTTCGGTGAACATAGAAAAAGTAGACATTTGGTAGACCTAACGTGGTGGAGCTTTGGTGAACAAGGAAGGTGAAGTAAACATTTGGTAGACCTAAGGTAGTGGACATTTGATGAACATAGTAGACTTTTGGTAGACATAATAAGGTGGTGGACGTTTGGTGAACGTAGAAGAAGTAGACATTTGGTAGACCTATTAAGGTAGTGGATGTTTGGTGAACATAGAAAAAGTAGATATTTGGTAGACCTAACGTGGTGGAGGTTTGGTGAACAAGGAAGGTGAAGTAAACATTTGGTAGACATAAGACGATGGACATTTTGTGAACATAGAGGTAGATGTGGTAGACATAAGGCGATGGACATTTGGTGAACACAGAAGTAGACATTTGGCAGACATAAGGTGGTGGAGATTTGGTGAACAAGGAAGGTGAAGTAAACATTTGGTAGACATAAGGCGATGGACATTTTGTGAACATAGAGGTAGATGTGGTAGACATAAGACGATGGACATTTTGTGAACATAGGAGAGGTAGATGTGGTAGACATAAGACGATGGACATTTGGTGAACATAGGAGAGGTAGATGTGGTAGACATAAGACGATGGACATTTTGTGAACATAGAGGTAGATGTGGTAGACATAAGGCGATGGACATTTGGTGAACACAGAAGTAGACATTTGGCAGACATAAGGTGGTGGAGATTTGGTGAACAAGGAAGGTGAAGTAAACATTTGGTAGACATAAGGCGATGGACATTTTGTGAACATAGAGGTAGATGTGGTAGACATAAGACGATGGACATTTTGTGAACATAGGAGAGGTAGATGTGGTAGACATAAGACGATGGACATTTGGTGAACATAGGAGAGGTAGATGTGGTAGACATAAGACGATGGACATTTTGTGAACATAGGAGAGGTAGATGTGGTAGACATAAGACGATGGACATTTGGTGAACATAGGAGAGGTAGATGTGGTAGACATAAGGCGATGGACATTTTGTGAACATAGGAGAGGTAGATGTGGTAGACATAAGACGATGGACATTTGGTGAACATAGAGGTAGATGTGGTAGACATAAGGCGATGGACATTTTGTGAACATAGGAGAGGTAGATGTGGTAGACATAAGACGATGGACATTTGGTGAACACAGAAGGAGAAAAAGACATTTGGTGGATATGTTAAGGCTGTGGACATTTGGTGAATGTAGAAGACATTTTGGTAGACTTAATAAGGCGGTGGACATCTGATGGACATAAAAGAAGTAGACATTTGAAGATCATTTGGTAAGCATATGCTGAGCATGTAACCAGCTCAGGGTGTGTCCTTCAAAAATGTTGAAAGATAATTGAGTGAATAGGTACCCAAATCAACCCAGGGGGTAGGTTGTGGAGCCATTATGGAGCTACCATAATTCAAATAAGCAGGGCTTTGAGGTCCATGCTCCCCCTCTTGCTTCATGGCTGCCACTGTGTATTCTACTGGGTGTTTCATGTCCGCCATCTTCCCATTGGGTGACCACTGTTGATGTAAGTGTGTGTTGTAGCTCTGATTCCAGGAGTACACTGAATTGTGAAGACCGCTACCAGATCTCTGCTTCCACAGCATAACCCGGAATGTGACTTCTAGGCACTGGGCTTTGCATTGCGGTGCCTTCCAGACCTGCGATTACGTTGTTAATTAGCTGAGTCTATAAAGGCCCACTTTTGAGTAAGGCCAATGTGGGCAGAAACATCGAACTACCTCGATATTTACATCATTGGGCGCCTTTTCAAAATTCTCACCATTGTTGGCTTTACTGCAGTAAGGGTTCAGGCTGACAGACCGAGCACCAACATCATCCACAGGATGGTTAACGTGAGCATTTGTGTGGTCAGAACACCCTTTTTAGCCCACAGGCTTACCCCTTGTGTCCGGCACCTCTTCAGTTTCGTCTCTCACTATCTTTTCTGTGCTACGGCACAAAGCAGTGTGTCTTACCAGTTCTTCCTGGGTTCCTTGCGCTCCCTTGTCCCTGTCCAAGTGGGCACTCTGCTTCTGCAGTTGTATCCAGTAGGGGCTCCCAGTTCCTTCCACAGAAGAATTCTATATCCTTTGCCTTAAATAGAGACAATCCATTGGCATCTGGCTCTCCGCATAGGGTGGCCTCTGCACTGAAGGGACAGGTTTACGCATCAGGGTGCTCCTCATCTCCTACATGGAAAGAAATTGTCCCTGTAAAGGATCTGTGCTCCACTGTCTTGTCAGCAGGCAGAACATGCTGGGACCCTGCTGGAGGTACCCCCTGTTGGGGATAGAGCACATTTGGAAACCTTTATGGGACTCGATCACCTGGAGATGAGTTCTTCCAGATCCTTTCCTCAGTTCTGCCCTTAACCAGGTGGAAGTTCTTAGCAGTATGGCCAAGGTTCCTGTCCCTCACTCCAGGTACTTTGCTGGATCAGCATGGGTCAGGGAATCCTTAGCACCATGTTCTGTGCATCAGGTTAGGGAGGTCTTGCAGAGTCCCGTGTGAGGCCCCTTACACACTCTGGGGTGTTAAAGTGGATGGGATTTTCTCTTCTTGCACCAGTCTTGAGTTACAGCATACCCCTTATCCCTGCCTACCATCGTAGGGGTACTTCTCATGCATCCTACCTCCATTTTTAGTCAGGCTGACTTTGGGGTTGTCCTCCACCAGTCCCAGGGGTCACTTGGCTATCCTGATGGGATCATACTCGGTTAGGGCTTCATCATTTCATGGATATCTCCTTTTGTAAGACTGATTGCCTGGCCAGGAAACCTCTTGTGTTTTTTTTTTTTCCCTTGGTCCTTCCTTACCTGGAAATGTAAGGCTTGGGCTTTCACATGTAGACTGGCTGGTCTTCTCTCATGGACTTCTTTATGTCCAGAGCTCCCTCTAGGGACCTGTTCTCCTAGTGTTTTGCCCCATGTTTTTTGTTGTTGACCACATTGTTGGTCTATTTCTCACACATCAGGTAGTTGTTCTACCTGTGTTTGGTGGGTTGCTGGATGAGGCTCAGAGTTCCTCCGGTGTCACTCTTCTTGGCAGTGATGCCTTCCGTCAAGGTCTTGAGCACAAGCTTGACCTTCTTGCCTTCTGTTGGTCATTGGCATCTTCTCCTGTCTTGCAGGGGCCGGCTTCAGATTCAGATGTTGATCCTTCAGGTAGTCCTGAGCTGCCGAATGGACTTCTGGACATTCGGACTGTTTCTGAAGTCACGTGTCCATCAATGGACATGAGAGGTTAAAATGTTTGTGTTTTTACTATAAATAAAATTAAATTTTTTTAAGTCCATTGGAGACATGGGTCCCACCCCTCTGCAGTGGGTTTTTTTTTTTTTTTGGCCTTAGTTTTGCTTCTTCACAAAACTGGGAGGAGGAGGGGCGATACAGGGTTACAAAACTCTTGTTTTCCAGAGCCGCAGACTCCTGGAGCCGGCGCCATAACCTGTTTGTGAATTCCTGTGTCTCTCAATTGACTTTATGAAATAAATCTTACAGTGAGTACAAAAATCTTATCATTCCTCCAACTCTTCTCTTTTGCTGCAGAGAAGTTCTACACAAGGTATGTGGAGTTGCTGCACGCCCCGCTCTGATTGGACGGAGATGTGTCAGTCATGGAAAAGAAGACGGTTCTCTGAATTCAAGGAACAGCAGAAAAGGAAGAGATCATCATAGTGGAAACTTCCAGGCAGAGATCATCATGGTGGAAACCTCCAGGAAGAGATCATCATGGTGGAAACCTCCAGGAAGAGATCATCATGGTGGAAACCTCCAGGAAGAGATCATCATGGTGGAAACCTCCAGGAAGAGATCATCATGGTGGAAACCTCCAGGAAGAGATCATCATGGTGGAAACCTCCAGGAAGAGATCATCATGGTGGAAACTTCCAGGCAGAGATCATCATGGTGGAAACCTCCAGGAAGAGATCATCATGGTGGAAACCTCCAGGAAGAGATCATCATGGTGGAAACCTCCAGGAAGAGATCATCATGGTGGAAACCTCCAGGAAGAGATCATCATGGTGGAAACCTCCAGGAAGAGATCATCATGGTGGAAACTTCCAGGAAGAGATCATCATGGTGGAAACTTCCAGGAAGAGATCATCATGGTGGAAACCTCCAGGAAGAGATCATCATGGTGGAAACTTCCAGGAAGAGATCATCATGGTGGAAACCTCCAGGAAGAGATCATCATGGTGGAAACTTCCAGGAAGAGATCATCATGGTGGAGACTTCCAGGAAGAGATCATCATGGTGGAGACTTCCAGGATGAGAACATCATGGTGGAAACCTCCAGGAAGAGATCATCATGGTGGAGACTTCCAGGAAGAGATCATCATGGTGGTAGCTTCCAGGCCCCACAATCGGTTATTCCAGCCACAGACAATGAGACCGTTACACGGCAGCCGTCCAATGCGAATATTCTGATTGGATTGTCTGTAGGGATTGATATTCATGGAACTTACAGATCGATAAAGTGACCGTCGGTGTGTCATCAAATCCAAAATGGCAGTTTTCCCTCAATAAAAGATAATTTATTCACCACCAGTGTCCCGTGTCTCCTACCCCTCCTCCACTCCCCGTAATAGTGTCCCCTGTCTCCTACCTCCTCCATTCCCCGTAATAGTGTCTCCTACCTCCCCCTCCTCCATTCCCCGTAATAGTGTCCCGTGTCTCCTACCTCCCCCTCCTCCATCCAATATTTCTGCAATGTCTCCATCCAATCTGTCCCCAGTCTGTCCATCCCATCTGTCCCCAGTCTGTCCATCCACCAATCTGTCCCCAGTCTGTCCATCCACCAATCTGTCCCCAATGTGTCCATCCACCAATCTGTCCCCAGTCTGTCCATCCACCAATCTGTCCCCAATGTGTCCATCCACCAATCTGTCCCCAATGTGTCCATCCACCAATCTGTCCCCAATGTGTCCATCCACCAATCTGTCCCCAATGTGTCCATCCACCAATCTGTCCCCAATGTGTCCATCCACCAATTTGTCCCCAATGTGTCCATCCAATCTATCTACAATGTGTCCATCCAATCTATCTGCAGTCTGTCTATTCAGTCTGTACCCAGTGTGTCCATCTAGTCTGTCCCTTCAATCTGTCCCCAATGTGTCAATCCAACCTGTTCCCAGCCTGTCCATCCACCAATATGTCCCCAATGTGTCTACCTAATCTATCCCCAGCCTGTCCTGCCAATCTGTCCCCAATGTGTCCATCCAATTTGTCTACCCAATCTATCCCTAATGCCTCCATCCTGTCTGTCCCCAGCCCGTCCATCCACCAATCTGTCCCCAATGTGTCCATCCAATTTGTCTACCCAATCTATCCCTAATGCCTCCATCCTGTCTGTCCCCAGCCCGTCCATCCACCAATATGTCCCCAATGTGTCCATCCAATTTGTCTACCCAATCTATCCCTAATGCCTCCATCCCGTCTGTCCCCAGCCCGTCCATCCCGTCTGTCCCCAGCCCGTCCATCCCGTCTGTCCCCAGCCCGTCCATCCCGTCTGTCCCCAGCCCGTCCATCCCGTCTGTCCCCAGCCCGTCCATCCCATCTGTCCTCATTGTGTCCGTACTTTATACCCTCTTCCCTCCTCTCCTGTACATACTACACATGAAGACATTTCTCCAGCATTGTTTGTGATGTTCAGTACGGACGATTCTGGAGCGGGCACACATTTGACTTCATTCTATTCGTCTATTTTTCCATATCTGTTGTCCTTGTCCTAGACCCTCCCGAAGAGCCGGTAATCGATGTTGTACCTGCAGCAGTTATATACAACATTCTGTATTCCCCCATGCCTGTATTAAGCCAACCCCATGCAGAGCATTTCCCCCACGTTGTAGGAAGAGGACCTGTCAGGGCCCCATTGATGAGATGCTGACCCAGAGGCCAAGGTCAGGACCCCCCCCACCCACAACACTTGCAGCCATGTCTATGAGACCATTGTTAATAGAGCAGCTCGCTGGTGATGGGGACAATGAGGGCCTGTGAAGGACAGACACAGATCTGCCACATCAAGGCGCTCGGGGGAGGGGGATCAGAATTGGGCTTGGCACACGCAGATGGTAGCAGATCTCAGAATTGCTCGTGCTGGCTCCAGTCCCATACATGACACAATTCCCATCCTCATTCTTTCCACCCGTCTCCTGTGATCTCTGACCACAACATGCCGCGGCCCGTTCACTGAAATGTGTGAAGAATCCCAAATGACAGCGATTGTTGAACTGCGAGCAAAGTGCGCCAAACTCAAACCAACACTGGTCCAGGCTCCACCCAGAGAACGCGTGCCAAACTCAAAGCAACACTGGCCCGGGCTCCGCCCAGAGAGTGCGCCAAACTCAAACCAACACTGGCCCAGGCTCCGCCCAGAGAGTGCACCAAACTCAATCCAACACTGGTCCAGGCTCCGCCCAAAGAACACGCGCCAAACTCAAAGCAACACTGGCCCGGGCTCTGCCCAGAGAGTGCGCCAAACTCAAACCAACACTGGCCCAGGCTCCACCCAGAGAGTGCGCCAAACTCAATCCAACACTGGCCCGGGCTCTGCCCAGAGAGTGCGCCAAACTCAATCCAACACTGGCCCAGGCTCCACCCAGAAAACGCGCGCCAAACTCAAAGCAACACTGGCCCGGGCTCTGCCCAGAGAGTGCGCCAAACTCAAAGCAACACTGGACCAGGCTCCACCCAGAGAGAGTGCGCCAAACTCAAACCAACACTGGCCCAGGCTCCACCCAGAGAGTGCGCCAAACTCAATCCAACACTGGCCCAGGCTCTGCCCAGAGAGTGCGCCAAACTCAAACCAACACTGGCCCAGGCTCCACCCAGAGAGTGCGCCAAACTCAATCCAACACTGGCCCAGGCTCCACCCAGAGAGAGTGCGCCAAACTCAAACCAACACTGGCCCAGGCTCCACCCAGAGAGTGCGCCAAACTCAATCCAACACTGGCCCAGGCTCCACCCAGAAAACGCGCGCCAAACTCAAAGCAACACTGGCCCGGGCTCTGCCCAGAGAGTGCGCCAAACTCAAAGCAACACTGGACCAGGCTCCACCCAGAGAGAGTGCGCCAAACTCAAACCAACACTGGTCCAGGCTCCACCCAGAGAGAGTGCGCCAAACTCAGATCAACACTGGCCCGGGCTCCACCCAGAGAGTGCGCCAAACTCAAAGCAACACTGGCCCGGGCTCCGCCCAGAGAGAGTGCGCCAAACTCAAAGCAACACTGGCCCGGGCTCCACCCAGAGAGAGTGCGCCAAATTCAGATCAACACTGGCCCGGGCTCCACCCAGAGAGTGCGCCAAACTCAAAGCAACACTGGCCCGGGCTCCGCCCAGAGAGAGTGCGCCAAACTCAAACCAACACTGGTCCAGGCTCCGCCCAGAGAACGCGAGCCAAACTCAAAGCAACACTGGCCTGGGCTCTGCCCAGAGAGTGCGCCAAACTCAAAGCAACACTGGCCCGGGCTCTGCCCAGAGAGTGCGCCAAACTCAAACCAACACTGGCCCAGGCTCCACCCAGAGAGTGCGCCAAACTCAATCCAACACTGGCCCAGGCTCCACCCAGAGAACGCGCGCCAAACTCAAAGCAACACTGGCCTGGGCTCTGCCCAGAGAGTGCGCCAAACTCAAAGCAACACTGGCCCAGGCTCCACCCAGAGAGTGCGCCAAACTCAAAGCAACACTGGCCCAGGCTCTGCCCAGAGAGAGTGCGCCAAACTCAAACCAACACTGGTCCAGGCTCCGCCCAGAGAGGGTGTGCCAAACTCAAACCAACACTGGTCCAGGCTCCGCCCAGAGAAAGTGCGCCAAACAAACCAACACTGGCCCAGGCTCCGCCCAGAGAACGCGCGCCAAACTCAGACCAACACTGGCCCAGCTCTGCCCAGAGAAAGCGTGAAAAACTCAATCCAACACTGGCCCAGGCTCCGCCCAGAGCGCTCCAAACTCAAACCAACACTGGCCCGGGCTCCACCCAGAGAGAGTGCGCCAAACTCAGATCAACACTGGCCCGGGCTCCACCCAGAGAGTGCGCCAAACTCAAAGCAACACTGGCCCGGGCTCCGCCCAGAGAGAGTGCGCCAAACTCAGATCAACACTGGCCCGGGCTCCACCCAGAGAGTGCGCCAAACTCAAAGCAACACTGGCCCGGGCTCCGCCCAGAGAGAGTGCGCCAAACTCAAACCAACACTGGTCCAGGCTCCGCCCAGAGAACGCGAGCCAAACTCAAAGCAACACTGGCCTGGGCTCTGCCCAGAGAGAGTGCGCCAAACTCAAACCAACACTGGCCCAGGCTCCGCCCAGAGAACGCGCGCCAAACTCAAAGCAACACTGGCCCGGGCTCCACCCAGAGAAAGTGCGCCAAACTCAGATCAACACTGGCCCGGGCTCCACCCAGAGAGAGTGCGCCAAACTCAGATCAACACTGGCCCGGGCTCCACCCAGAGAGTGCGCCAAACTCAAAGCAACACTGGCCTGGGCTCCGCCCAGAGAGAGTGCGCCAAACTCAAACCAACACTGGCCCAGGCTCCGCCCAGAGAACGCGCGCCAAACTCAAAGCAACACTGGCCCGGGCTCCACCCAGAGAGAGTGCGCCAAACTCAAAGCAACACTGGCCCGGGCTCCACCCAGAGAGTGCGCCAAACTCAGATTAACACTGGCCCGGGCTCCGCCCAGAGAGTGCGCCAAACTCAAAGCAACACTGGTCCAGGCTCCGCCCAGAGAACGCGAGCCAAACTCAAAGCAACACTGGTCCAGGCTCCGCCCAGAGAGTGCGCCAAACTCAAACCAACACTGGCCCAGGCTCCGCCCAGAGAGAGTGCGCCAAACTCAATCCAACACTGGCCCAGGCTCCGCCCAGAGATCATGCGCCAAACTCAATCCAACACTGGCCCAGGCTCCGCCCAGAGAACATGCGCCAAACTCAAACCAACACTGGCCCAGGCTCTGCCCAGAGAAAGTGTGCCAAACTCAAACCAACACTGGCCCAGGCTCTGCCCAGAGAAAGTGTGCCAAACTCAAACCAACACTGGCCCAGGCTCTGCCCAGAGAGGGTGTGCCAAACTCAAACCAACACTGGTCCAGGCTCCGCCCAGAGAAAGTGCGCCAAACAAACCAACACTGGCCCAGGCTCCGCCCAGAGAACGCGCGCCAAACTCAGACCAACACTGGCCCAGCTCTGCCCAGAGAAAGCGTGAAAAACTCAATCCAACACTGGCCCAGGCTCCGCCCAGAGCGCTCCAAACTCAATCCAACACTGGCCCGGGCTCCGATCAGAGCGCTCCAAACTCAAACCAACACTGGCCCGGGCTCCGCCCAGAGCGCTCCAAATTCAAACCAACACTGGCCCGGGCTCCGCCCAGAGAACATGTGGAAAACACAAACCAACACTGGCCCAGGCTCCGCCCGGAGGAACGTGCGCCAAACTCAATCCAACACTGGTCCAGGCTCCACCCAGAGAGTGTGCGCCAAACTCAATCCAACACTGGTCCAGGCTCCGCCCAGAGAACGCGCGCCAAACTCAATCCAACACTGGTCCAGGCTCCGCCCAGAGAGTGTGCGCCAAACTCAAACCAACACTGGCCCAGGCTCCTCCCAGAGAAAGCACGCCAAGCTCAAACCAACACTGGTTCAGGCTCTGCCCAGACAAGGAAAATACATGATGATTGTAACTGGCATCGGAAAATAAGAAGGGAGAGAAGGAAGAAGAGTATGGGAGAGGAGAAGGAAGGGGAGTACGGGAGAGGAGAAGGAAGGGGAGTACGGGAGAGGAGAAGGAAGGGGAGTACGGGAGAGGAGAAGGAAGGGGAGTACGGGAGAGGAGAAGGAAAGGGAGTACGGGAGAGGAGAAGGAAGAGGGGTACGGAAGAGGAGGAGGAGGAGTATATTAGAGGAGATGGAAGAGTATGGGAGAGGAGAAGGAAGAGGAGTGTGGGAGAGAAGACGGAAGAGGAGAAGGAAGAGTGGTACGGGAGAGAAGGAAAGGGAGTACGGGAGAGGAGAAGGAAGAGGAGTACGGGAGGGAAAGAAGATGGAAGAGGGGTATGGGAGAGGAGAAGGAAGGGGAGTACGGGAGAGGAGAAGGAAGGGGAGTGTGGGTGAGGAGAAGGAAGGGGAGTGTGGGAGAGGAGAAGGAAAGGGAGTACGGGAGAGGAGAAGGAAGGGGAGTACAGGAGAGGAGAAGGAAGGAGAGTGTGGGTGAGGAGAAGGAAGGGGAGTACGGGAGAGGAGAAGGAAGGGGAGTACGGGAGAGGAGAAGGAAGGGGAGTACGGGAGAGGAGAAGGAAAGGGAGTACGGGAGAGGAGAAGGAAAGGGAGTACGGGAGAGGAGAAGGAAGAGCGGTACGGGAGAGGAGAAGGAAGGGGAGTACGGGAGAGGAGAAGGAAAGGGAGTACGGGAGAGGAGAAGGAAGAGGGGTACAGAAGAGGAGGAGGAGGAGTATATTAGAGGAGATGGAAGAGTATGGGAGAGGAGAAGGAAGAGGAGTGTGGGAGAGAAGACGGAAGAGGAGAAGGAAGAGTGGTACGGGAGCGAAGGAAAGGGTGTACGGGAGAGGAGAAGGAAGAGGAGTACGGGTGGGAAAGAAGATGGAAGAGGGGTATGGGAGAGGAGAAGGAAGGGGAGTACGGGAGAGAAGGAAGGGGAGTACGGGTGAGGAGAAGGAAACGGAGTACGGGAGAGGAGATGGAAGAGGGGTACGGGAGAGGAGAAGGAAGGGGAGTACGGGAGAGGAGAAGGAAGGGGAGTACGGGAGAGGAGAAGGAAGGGGAGTACGGAAGAGGAGAAGGAAAGGGAGTATAGGTGAGGAGAAGGAGGTGGGGTACGGGAGAGGAGAAGGAAGGGGGGTACGGGAGAGGAGAAGGAAGAGGGGTACGGGAGAGGAGAAGGAGGAGGGGTACGGGAGAGGAGAAGGAAAGGGAGTATAGGTGAGGAGAAGGAGGTGGGGTACGGGAGAGGAGAAGGAAAGGGAGTATAGGTGAGGAGAAGGAAGAGGGGTACGGGAGAGGAGAAGGAAAGGGATTATAGGTGAGGAGAAGGAGGTGGGGTACGGGAGAGGAGAAGGAAAGGGAGTATAGGTGAGGAGAAGGAAGAGGGGTACGGGAGAGGAGAAGGAAGGGGAGTACGGGAGAGGAGAAGGAAGGGGAGTACGGGTGAGGAGAAGGAAGGGGAGTACGGGTGAGGAGATGGAAGGGGGGTACGGGAGAGGAGAAGGAAGGGGGGTACGGGAGAGGAGAAGGAAGAGGGGTACGGGAGAGGAGAAGGAAGGGGAGTACGGGAGAGGAGAAGGAAAGGGAGTATAGGTGAGGAGAAGGAGGTGGGGTACGGAGAGGAGAAGGAAAGGGAGTATAGGTGAGGAGAAGGAAGAGGGGTACGGGAGAGGAGAAGGAGGAGGGGTACGGGAGAGGAGAAGGAAAGGGAGTATAGGTGAGGAGAAGGAAGAGGGGTACGGGAGAGGAGAAGGAGGAGGGGTACGGGAGAGGAGAAGGAAAGGGAGTATAGGTGAGGAGAAGGAGGTGGGGTACGGGAGAGGAGAAGGAAAGGGAGTATAGGTGAGGAGAAGGAGGACGGGTACGGGAGAGGAGAAGGAAAGGGAGTATAGGTGAGGAGGAGGAGAGGTACGGGAGAGGAGAAGGAAAGGGAGTATAGGTGAGGAGGAGGAGGAGGGGTACGGAGGAGAGGAAAGGAAATAGAGGAGAAGGAGGAGGGGTACGGGAGAGGAGAAGGAAAGGGAGTATAGGTGAGGAGAAGGAAGAGGGGTACGGGAGAGGAGAAGGAGGAGGGGTACGGGAGAGGAGAAGGAAAGGGAGTATAGGTGAGGAGAGGAGGAGGAGGAGAGGTACAGGAGAGGAGAAGGAAAGGCAGTATAGGTGAGGAGGGGTACGGGAGAGGAGAAGGAAAGGCAATATAGGTTGAGGAGAAGGAGGAGGGGTACGGGAGAGGAGAAGAAAGAAGGGAGAGAGGAAGGGAAAGGAGAAAAGGGTGTCAGGACGTGGATCACCTCCCTAACCCTGAGTAAGGGACAGAAGAAGGAAAGGGTGTCAGGATCTGGATCACCTGCTAGTGGCACTGTGATTCTCAGAGCTGAAGGGTGCAGTTTCGGAGGCCAAAAGCAGGTGTCAGGTTCCAGTAATTAGGCTCCTCCTGATGCTGGCTGCTGGGAAGGTATGTAACCCATTCCTTTGCTCCAGTGGTTTGCCGTTCCCAGATACCTGCTTGCTGACTGTTTCCTGATCCCGATTCCCGGCATGATCCTGTACCCTGCTTCCACCTGTCTGCTCCCCTTGTCCCTGATCCCAGTCCTTCTGCCCTCCTCCTGACTGTCTCTGGCATCTCCAGTCTTGTCCTGTCACTTGGCTACCATTCACTTCTCTTTTGTGTCTGTTCGGTTTGCTGTTGTTTGTTGGGGGTTTGCTTCACTATTCATGAATCTTACTTCAGTCCTTCTTTGCCGGATTCCGGCATCTTTGGGTGCAGCTCACCAATCTGGTCACCTCTGTTGTCTGCCGAATTCCTGGACTTCCTGAATCCTTTACAAGGGGAGGGAGAAGGGAAGGAGGAGAAGGATGGCTCCAGATACCGGCACATTCATCAGACTGATCACCAGTCCTGGCTCCAGATACCGGCACAGTCATCAGACCGATCACCAATTATGGCTCCAGATACCGGCACAGTCATCAGACCGATCACCAATTATGGCTCCAGATACCGGCACAGTCATCAGACTGATCACCAATTATGGCTCCAGATACCGGCACAGTCATCAGACCGATCACCAATTATGGCTCCAGATACCGGCACAGTCATCAGACTGATCACCAATTATGGCTCCAGATACCGGCACAGTCATCAGACTGATCACCAATTATGGCTCCAGATACCGGCACAGTCATCAGACCGATCACCAATTATGGCTCCAGATACCGGCACAGTGATCAGACTGATCAGCAGTCATGGCTCCAGATACCGGCACAGTCATCAGACTGATCAGCAATTCTGGCTCCAGATACCGGCACAGTCATCAGACTGATCACCAGTCATGGCTCCAGATACCGGCACAGTCATCAGACCGATCACCAGTAATGGCTCCAGATACTAGTACAGTCATCAGACTGATCACCGGTAATGGCTCCAGATACCGGCACAGTCATCAGACCGATCACCAATTCTGGCTCCAGATACCGGCACAGTCATCAGACTGATCACCAGTCATGGCTCCAGATACCGGCACAGTCATCATGCTGGTCTCCGGTCATGGCTCCAGATACTGGCACAGCCAACATGCTGGTTACCGGCAATAGCTCCAGATACTGGCACAGTCATCATGCTGGTCTCCGGTCATGGCTCCAGATACCAGCACAGTCATCAGACTGATCACCAGTCATGGCTCCAGATACTGGCACAGTCATCAGACCGATCACCAATTAATAAATACTTCATGAGTAGAATTGGATTTTTTGCCTGGAGATCAGAGCTCTTACCCATAATCCATTCTATAAAAGGGTCGTTCTTTATTTAGTGTGACTTCAGAGACACAACGATAAATATAATATTCTTTATTAAGAAATATTGATAGAGAAAACAGCGGCTACGAGGCGTATACCAGGAACACAGCGATCTGAGTACTGACGGGACACAAACCATGGAACCCTGAGTTAGATACTGATGGTTGAGTAGATAAAATATTGAACTTCTTTCATCTGCTGCTCTGAGACCTTCCTTCCATACATCTTCTGCTCTGAGACCTTCCTTCCATACATCTGCTGCTCTCAGACCTTCCTTCCATACATCTGCTGCTCTCAGACCTTCCTTCCATACATCTGCTGCTCTCAGACCTTCCTTCCATACATCTGCTGCTCTCAGACCTTCCTTCCATACATCTGCTGCTCTGAGACCTTCCTTCCATACATCTTCTGCTCTGAGACCTTCCTTCCATACATCTGCTGCTCTCAGACCTTCCTTCCATACATCTGCTGCTCTGAGACCTTCCTTCCATACATCTTCTGCTCTGAGACCTTCCTTCCATACATCTGCTGCTCTCAGACCTTCCTTCCATACATCTGCTGCTCTCAGACCTTCCTTCCATACATCTGCTGCTCTCAGACCTTCCTTCCATACATCTGCTGCTCTCAGACCTTCCTTCCATACATCTGCTGCTCTGAGACCTTCCTTCCATACATCTTCTGCTCTGAGACCTTCCTTCCATACATCTGCTGCTCTGAGACCTTCCTTCCATACATCTTCTGCTCTAAGACCTTCCTTCCATACATCTGCTGCTCTGAGACCTTCCTTGCATACATCTTCTGCTTTGAGACCTTCCTTCCATACATCTGCTGCTCTAAGACCTGCCTTCCATACATCTTCTGCTCTGAGACCTTCTTTCCATACATCTGCTGCACTGAGACCTTCCTTCCATACATCTTCTGCTCTGAGACCTTCTTTCCATACATCTGCTGCACTGAGACCTGCCTTCCATACATCTTCTGCTCTGAGACCTTCTTTCCATACATCTGCTGCACTGAGACCTGCCTTCCATACATCTGCTGCGCTGAGACCTTCCTTGCATACATCTTCTGCTTTGAGACCTTCCTTCCATACATCTTCTGCTCTTAGACCTGCCTTCCATACATCTGCTGCTCTGAGACCTTCCTTCCATACATCTTCTGCTCTCAGACCTTCCTTCCATACATCTTCTGCTCTGAGACCTTCCTTCCATACATCTTCTGCTCTGAGACCTTCCTTCCATACATCTTCTGCTCTGAGACCTTCCTTCCATACATCTTCTGCTCTGAGACCTTCCTTCCATACAACTTCTGCTCTGAGACCTTCCTACCATACATCTTCTGCTCTCAGACCTTCCTTCCATACATCTTCTGCTCTGAGACCTTCCTTCCATACATCTTCTGGGGGTGTCTACGATGTGTAAACCAGTATGCTTGACGGATGTGGATTGCGTATGTCACCATCAGTCCATAGAAAATCTTGCAACTATGGGCACCTTGATGTATCTATCCAAGTACACTACTAATACCTCACTTACACAGATCTATAAAAATATACATACTGGCCAGAAAGAGATGTTTGTGTTCTACAAGGTTTAGCAAACAGATATACTGTGTTCCTGTGGTCTGATATATGACATAAAATATAAAGATTTGGCAAACTAGGCCAAGAAACATGAACAATCCATGAGGACTCCAAAAGGGTTTCACAGGGGATCCATGAGGGTTTCATGAGGACTCCATAAGGGGTTCAGAGGGGATCCATGAGGATTTCATGAGGACTCCATGGGGGATCCATGAGGGTTGCACGAGGGTTTCATGAGGATCTAATGAGGTCCACAGCCCTTCTTTGAGACTTCCACAAAGATTCTATGAGGGCACTCTGAAGGTTTTATGAGGGTTCCACAAGGATTTCAATAGGGTTTTTTGAGGGCTTCATAATGATTCAATGAGGGTTTAGTGAAAGTTTCTCAAAGATTTAATGAGGGTTTTATAAGAGCTCCAAACGGATTCCAGGAGGTTTTTCTGAGGGTTCCACAATGATTCCATAAGGGTTCACTGAAAGTTTTATGAAAGTTCCATGAGGATTCCTTGGGGGTTCTATGAGAAGTTTATAAGTGTTCATTTCTGGCAAGAAGCTGGAAGAGTTTATCATATGGTGGGTAATGTGGCTTATCAGTTAAATATCCTTTATCTGATGACACTTTTATGGCCGTGAAGAAGTCACTGCTCTTCTTTTTCTCCAGTATCCACTTGTCTTCATTGGTGCACAAAGAATTGGCATTGATTTATGTACTCCATATTTATGACCTAGTCAATTCTTCTGTTGTGTCATCTTGAATGCCTACAAGAGAACTATGATGATATTTCAGTTTTTTGTTGACTTGGAGAGTGCCTGCTAACTCCTCGTAGAGCCCCGTGTATGGTCACACAAGCTACTCTGACTGTTGGGCACCAGCTGTATTGATAGCCGATGATGGAAGAAGTCCTTCATCGCTCTACTTTGGATCTTCAAACATGATCCAAGACCAAATGGATAATCTGGGATCACTGTCACCTATAGAGTATTTGGCACCGGTTGGGAAATGTCCGGTCTCTATAGTGCAGACGTGTTGGAACAGAGTACCTGAATCTGTGGTTAGTACCTCTTCAGTGTGACCCCCTAAACACCCTGAAATTCGGCACAGTATGTACATTTCTAAGTCGGAGCTGTGGCACCCCTCCACCCCTTTCCTGTGTCCTTCAAAACAAGCACCTCTCTATAGTTCGCGTGCCGTATAAAAATTGTGGGCACGTGGCCTACTGGACATTTATTGTGGCTCGTTAGCTCTCTACCAATGGCAGGTTCACTTTAGAGAAGGACTCCTATGGATACTTTATTCGTGGAGATGTTAAAATAACTATTGAAGTTATAGCCAGTTACTAATTTGGTTTCATTTTCTTTAGCTGAGGAAGCCACCAACATTCCAGAGTGAGGCTCTTCCTGCCTTGTCCCCGGGGGTAAGGACACTTCATCTGTGCACCCTTACGTCACCTCCATAGACAGCCGAGCTCCAGGCCAGTGACACTGGGAAGTTCACACGCAGGAAGCAGCTAGGAGCTGCTGTTCCATGAAATCCTGCGTCTTCGGCGTCCATCGGACGTGGCTTTCTGGAGTCCTCTTCATCCCAATATTTGTGGGGCATAATATAACGTGAAAGCAGAAGAATGTCACTTTTGTGCCTTCTAACCTTATCAGACTGAGGAGGAACTCAGAAGAGGCATGATGGGGGGATACCAAGGGTGACAATTCTGTGTTATACCAGGAGTTGCAGAATCAGAGGAGAAGCTCATAAATGGTCTCCTTCAGACCTGACCACTTATGACTTGCTGTACACAGGTGGTGGCCACACAAAAACTCTGATGTTAAAATTATTCCTCATGGGGATTCACTGTTAGAGCCATAGGGACCCCAAAATTGCAGTTTTTCGCAGGTTGGTTTTTTTTTGCATTGGAATGACATTATCTGGCCAGTTTAGATGCAAATAGCGCCAAGCAAGAGTTCATCCGCATCTTCAAGCTTCACATATTGTAATACGGCTGCTGGTTCTTCAAGAAGCAGAAAAAAAAAATTAAAAAGAAGACACGATTATGATGAAAAAAATGTAAAAATGCGGCATTGTGATTAAAATATCTCATCATGTAAGAAGAATTTGCATAGTTGTGTTTTTCACTTCAAAAAATATCAGGTGGTGTCAACACAAAGCATGAGACATCTTCTCATATCCTAGGAATGTTCTGAGGTGCAAAATGTTGTACCCGACAGAGGAATAGACAAAATCATTGAATTCATTGCTGGAGGTGTCTGAAATATTAGCCTCCATCAGGGGCTTCTTTGGTCTACTGAACATCTTACGTAAGGAACACATAGAAGAGTCTGTAATGTTGGTCTTTGAGGTCTACTTAGGCTGTGGTTCTTCAGGACAAAGTCACGTGATTTGAGATCAACAGAAGGAGGTCACAGTGACGAGATTATCATCTTGGAGGCATCTTCTTTTCACAGTAAGAAGCATGGACTCTTCTTTTTAACTGGATTCGGGTTGAGGACGGCTCTCACTGACTCTGAGAAAACTTCTTTGATGCCTTCTTGGTTCAGCGCTGAGCACTCCATGTACTTCACTGCGTGGATCTGCTTGGACAAGCTGACGCCTTGTTGGTAGGTGATGGGAAGCTGGTTCTGCTCCTTTAGCTTTTTGATGACATCCGGGTTGCTTCTCAGATCCTTCTTGGTGCCCACCAGGAGGATGGGAACGTTAGGACAATGGTGGCCCACTTCAGGATACCACTTGTGCTTTACGTTCTCGTAAGATGGTGGACTGGCAATGGAGAAGCAGATGATGAAGACATTGGTCTGGGGGTAAGACAATGTCCTTAGTCGGTCATACTCTTCCTGGCCGGCTGTGTCCCACAAGTTTAGGCTCACGGTTTTTCCATCCACTGTGCTCTGGGCACTGTAGTTGTCAAACACTGTGGGGATGTATTCCTTGGGGAAAGCATTGGTGGTGTAACAGATGAGAAGACAAGTTTTCCCTACAGCTCCATCCCCGACTACCACACACTTGATGCTCTGCATTGTTTTCGTTGTGTCCAATCTCAGCAACCTGGAAAAGAAAGAATGAAGTCAGATGTACGAAACTTCAACATCGAACATATCTGGCAAGGATAAGTCTCCCTAAAACCAATATCTTGAATAGGCGGGGGGCTGGACAACCAACTGGCTTCTTCACAATGATAGGGCACACCAACAGCAAGATCTCCCCTAAATATTGCAGAGTCTTACTCCTCTTGTAGAAGTCAATGTAATTTAAACAATGGGGAACGCCCAAACCTTCAATGACAGAAGACTCCAGCACAACGGCTTCAGCTGGTAGCTGGGAAATCAGAGTTTGGAGAAGATTTTACCCTCCCCACCCCCCTCAATCCATCAGGTTGGGTGTACAGACTCTGGAACATGCATTCTGATAAAGCCGATGTTCATATAGTAGATTACAGTACAACGTCTAAAAAGACTTGATAAGAATAGTTGGTAACAATATAGAACTTCCACGTTCTCAACATCTTTGACTTATTAGATTCATAGAATCGTCCAGGACCTGGAGGTGAAAGTGCCGGTGGTGGTCATTTGCAGGTTGTCACCACAGAGAAGTGGGGCAATGGCAGCAACCAAGTGTTTGTGGGGGGGTTGAAGATGGCAGGTCCCTGTATGCCTTTTTGTCGTATGGCCGAGCCAGCCATAACAGGAGTAAATGGTCATATCTGCGGGACATCAATCCATGTCCACCGAGTACTGAGTAGTCTAGATGTCTCCTAGTACCATTTTTAAATTATTATTGTTGTAATCGTCTGTTGGTTGGAGTTGTAGAATCGCCACATACGATAATAAAGTACTCATATCCCCCCATAATAATAAAAAACAAAACAGCTACTTGTCCTAAGGCAAACTTTTGAACTACCACCCAACACTGTCCGTCAGTCACACCTCAAAAACCAAGGAGAAGGATGCACACTACAGCCAACACACGTCCCTGCCCGACCCGCTATAGGGATGAGGTTTGGGATTGCCACTGCCGTGAGTTGGAGGAAAGTCCTTTGGTTCGAGATTAGAAATCTGACCAGATCAGCAATGGTCAGGCGTACACGTGTTAGGCCTATTATCCCTCATAAATACTGCCCTGCTGCTGGCCAGGCTTACACTGCTGGATAATCTGTGGTCTCCAGATTCGAGACGAACCAATGGTTCAAGTCCAACCTAGAATTGAACTTTGTTGTTCTGGCATTCAGACAAATGCCCGATATTATATACAGTAAGCAGTATTTCTACCACTTCCACATATGACGGCTTCCTGCTATTAGTGGTTTCCAAGGAAGCTGCAGATGCTTGCACCCACGAAATCCGAGGCAGGGATAGCAGTGATGTTACTGTACCAAATATGGCCGCTGGCTGTACTTGGGCAATGACATTGACAACACTAACCATCTCAGTAATCCCAACACTACGAGTCCCTGCAATCCTACCCCTTAGCCTGGCTCTGACCCAAACACTCACACTACCCCTCTCTGTAACACTCACACTAGGGTTGGTGAACTGTGTCATTCATGGTTCGGAGATCACATGGTGTCCTGGGATGGGGGGTCGGTGAACAGTGTCATTCATGGTTAGGAGATCACATGGTGTCCTGGGATGGGGGGTCGGTGAACTGTGTCATTCATGGTTGGGAGATCTTGTGGTGTCCTGGGATGGGGGTTCGATGACCTGTGTCATTCATGGTTGGGAGCTCTTGTGGTGTCCTGGGATGGGGGGTTGGTGAACTGTGTCATTCATGGTTCGGAGATCACATGGTGTCCTGGGATGGGGGGTCGGTGAACAGTGTCATTCATGGTTAGGAGATCACATGGTGTCCTGGGATGGGGGGTCGGTGAACTGTGTCATTCATGGTTGGGAGATCTTGTGGTGTCCTGGGATGGGGGGTCGGTGAACTGTGTCATTCATGGTTCGGAGATCACATGGTGTCCTGGGATGGGGGGTCGGTGAACAGTGTCATTCATGGTTAGGAGATCACATGGTGTCCTGGGATGGGGGGTCGGTGAACTGTGTCATTCATGGTTGGGAGATCTTGTGGTGTCCTGGGATGGGGGGTCAGTGAACTGTGTCATTCATGGTTAGGAGATCACATGCTGTCCTGGGATGGGGGGTTGGTGAACTGTGTCATTCATGGTTAGGAGATCACATGGTGTCCTGGGATGGGGGTTCGATGACCTGTGTCATTCATGGTTGGGAGCTCTTGTGGTGTCCTGGGATGGGGGGTCAGTGAACTGTGTCATTCATGGTTGGGAGATCACGTGGTGTCCTGGGATGAGGGGTCAGTGAACTGTGTCATTCATGGTTGGGAGATCACGTGGTGTCCTGGGATGGGGCGTCGGTGAACTCTGTCATTCATGGTTGGGAGATCACGTGGTGTCCTGGGATGGGGGGTCGGTAACCTGTGTCGTTCATGGTTGGGATATCTTGTGGTGTCCTGGGATGGGGGGTCGGTGAACTGTGTCATTCATGGTTGGGAGATCTTGTGGTCATTTATGGTTGGGAGATCTTGTGGTGTCCTGGGATGGGGTGTCAGTGAACTGTGTCGTTTATGGTTTGGGGATCACGTGGTGTCCTGGGATGGGGGGGTTGGTGACCTGTGTCGTTCATGGTTGGGAGATCTTGTGGTGTCCTGGGATGGGGGTCAATGACCTGTGTCATTCATGGTTGGGAGATCTCGTGGTGTCCTGGGATGGGGGGTCGGTGACCTGTGTCATTCATGGTTGGGAGATCACATGGTGTCCTGGGATGGGGGGGTCGGTGACCTGTGTCGTTCATGGTTGGGAGATCTTGTGGTGTCCTGGGATGGGGGGTCGATGAACTGTGTCATTCATGGTTGGGAGATCTCATGGTGTCCTGGGATGGGGGGTCGGTGAACTGTGTTGTTTATGGTTGGGAGATCTCGTGGTGTCCTGGGATGGGGGGTCAATGAACTGTGTCATTCATGGTTGGGAGATCTTGTGGTGTCCTGGGATGGGGGGTCAGTGAACTGTGTCGTTCATGGTTGGGGGATCACGTGGTGTCCTGGGATGGGGGGTCGGTGAACTGTGTCGTTCATGGTTGGGAGATCTTGTGGTGTCCTGGGATGGGGGGTCGCTGAACTGTGTCGTTCATGGTTGGGAGATCTTGTGGTGTCCTGGGATGGGGGGTCGGTGACCTGTGTCGTTCATGGTTGGGAGATCACGTGGTGTCCTGGGATGGGGGGTCGGTGACCTGTGTCATTCATGGTTGGGAGATCACGTGGTGTCCTGGGATGGGGGGTCGGTGAACTGTGTCGTTTATGGTTGGGAGATCACATGGTGTCCTGGGATGGGGGTCAATGAACTGTGTCATTCATGGTTGGGAGATCTTGTGGTGTCCTGGGATGGGGGGTCGGTGAACTGTGTCATTCATGGTTGGGAGATCACGTGGTGTCCTGGAATGGGGGGTCGGTGACCTGTGTCATTCATGGTTGGGAGATCTTGTGGTGTCCTGGGATGGGGGGTCGGTGAACTGTGTCATTCATGGTTGGGAGATCTTGTGGTGTCCTGGGATGGGGGGTCGGTGAACTGTGTCATTCATGGTTGGGAGATCACGTGGTGTCCTGGGATGGGGGGTCGGTGACCTGTGTCATTCATGGTTGGGAGATCTTGTGGTGTCCTGGGATGGGGGGTCGGTGAACTGTGTCATTCATGGTTGGGAGATCTTGTGGTCATTTATGGTTGGGAGATCACGTGGTGTCCTGGGATGGGGGGTCAGTGACCTGTGTCGTTCATGGTTGGGAGATCTTGTGGTGTCCTGGGATGGGGGGTCGGTGACCTGTGTCGTTCATGGTTGGGAGATCTTGTGGTGTCCTGGGATGGGGGGTCGGTGACCTGTGTCGTTCATGGTTGGGAGATCACGTGGTGTCCTGGGATGGGGGGTCGGTGACCTGTGTCGTTCATGGTTGGGAGATCACGTGGTGTCCTGGGATGGGGGGTCAGTGAACTGTGTCATTCATGGTTGGGAGATCTTGTGGTGTCCTGGGATGGGGGGTCGGTGACCTGTGTCATTCATGGTTGGGAGATCACGTGGTGTCCTGGGATAGGGGGTCGGTGACCTGTGTCGTTCAAGGTTGGGAGATCTTGTGGTGTCCTGGGATGGGGGGTCGGTGAGCTGTGTCATTCATGGTCGGGAGATCACGTGGTGTCCTGGGATGGGGGGTCGGTGACCTGTGCCATTCATGGTTGGGAGATCATGTGGTGTCCTGGGATGGGGGGTCGTGACCTGTGTCGTTCATGGTTGGGAGATCACGTGGTGTCCTGGGATGGGGGGTCGGTGAACTGTGTCGTTCATGGTTAGGAGATCTTGTGGTGTCCTGGGATGGGGGGTCGGTGACCTGTGTCATTCATGGTTGGGAGATCACGTGGTGTCCTCGGATGGGGGGTCGGTGACCTGTGTCATTCATGGTTGGGAGATCACGTGGTGTCCTGGGATGGGGGGTCGGTGACCTGTGTCATTCATGGTTGGGAGATCTTGTGGTGTCCTGGGATGGGGGGTCAGTGACCTGTGTCATTCATGGTTGGGAGATCACGTGGTGTCCTGGGATGGGGGGTCGGTGACCTGTGTCATTCATGGTTGGGAGATCTTGTGGTGTCCTGGGATGGGGGGTCAGTGACCTGTGTCATTCATGGTTGGGAGATCTTGTGGTGTCCTGGGATGGGGGGGTCAGTGACCTGTGTCATTCATGGTTGGGAGATCATGTGGTGTCCTGGGATGGGGGGTCGGTGAACTGTGTCGTTCATGGTTAGGAGATCTTGTGGTGTCCTGGGATGGGGGGTTGGTGAACTGTGTCATTCATGGTTGGGAGATCTTGTGGTGTCCTGGGATGGGGGGGTCGGTGACCTGTGTCATTCATGGTTGGGAGATCTTGTGGTGTCCTGGGATGGGGGGTCGGTGACCTGTGTCATTCATGGTTGGGAGATCTTGTGGTGTCCTGGGATGGGGGGTCAGTGAACTGTGTCGTTCATGGTTGGGAGATCTTGTGGTGTCCTGGGATGGGGGGTCGGTGACCTGTGTCATTCATGGTTGGGAGATCTTGTGGTGTCCTGGGATGGGGGGTCGGTGACCTGTGTCATTCATGGTTGGGAGATCTTGTGGTGTCCTGGGATGGGGGGTCGGTGACCTGTGTCATTCATGGTTGGGAGATCATGTGGTGTCCTGGGATGGGGGGTCGGTGACCTGTGTCATTCATGGTTGGGAGATCTTGTGGTGTCCTGGGATGGGGGGTCAGTGACCTGTGTCATTCATGGTTGGGAGATCTTGTGGTGTCCTGTAACTCAGTTTCATCAGTTCAGCTTTCCAGAAATGTTCTACCAGTAAAGAATGTGAAGAAATTCCCTTCACTATTTCCTGCAGCTCACAAAGAGGAAGTTCCATGTGACACTCTCCGGCCACTTCCTCATTTCACACAACTTCCCCCTGACTATCGCCTTCACCAAGTCACACCAGATCTTCCTGACTCTTCAAAAATAGAATCTCCAGCTCTATATATAAAAGGTTGGCGGAGAATGCCTTCCGCCCATGTCTCCGTGGTGTCTCCGTGGTGTGTCCTTGGTGTCTCCTTGGTGTCTCTGTGGTGTCTCCGTGGTGTGTCCTTGGTGTCTCTGGCTTCGTGGTTAGCATGCTTTCCTTGCTGCACTCGGTTCCTCAGCTCACCTCCCAGCAGGGTAGACATTGTATGTTTTCCACAATGATTGGGGGGTCCTCCTGGTAGGTTGATTGGCATTGACCTCGGTGGTCACTGTCCAGGCTAACATGATTTATATTGCCCCTCTTTATTTGGGGGTCAGAGGTCATCTCCTGCCCCATCACTTGCCTGAGCTGGAAGGCAGTGTGTAAGATCAGCCAGCTGATAGGCCCCTTACTGTGACCTCTGACCCTCTGATTGGCTACAACAGTATTTCCGGTATGGATATTCTTTATAAGAGAACCTGTCAGAGAAATCCCCGAGAACCTTTCATACTACTTACCCTCCGGTGCCTATACTTACCTTTACTGCCTCCACCATCACACCCCTCACAAAGTCACCGACAGTCCTCATCAACAGCTAACTTCAACTGGGCCCACAACAGACGTGCCTCCCCTCCCCCGTATGACAGTGTCTGGACTAGGATTTGGCTTTTAGGCCCCAACTAATGAATTTTTGGTGGAGATGGATCACGTGGTCACAGATTGAGATGGATCACGTGGTCACAGATGGAGATGGGTCAGGTGGTCACAGATGGAGATAGGTCATGTGATCACAGATGGAGATAGCTCACGTGTTCACAGATGGAAATGGGTCCCGTGGTCACAGATGTAGACTGGATCCGTGGTCACAAACGGAAACAGGTCCTGTGGTCACAGATGGAGATGAATCCTGTGGTCATAGATGAAGATGGGTCACATGGTCACAGATGGAGATGGGTCAGGTGGTCAGAGATGGAGATGGCTCACGTGGTCACAGATGGAGATGGGTCCCGTTGTCACAGATATAGATTGGTCCTGTGGTCAAAGATGTAGACTGGTCCCATGGTCACAAATGGAAATGGGTCCTGTGGTTACAGATGGAGATAAGTCATGTGGTCACAGATGGAGATGGGTCATGTGGTCACAGATGGAGATGGCTTACGTGGTCACAGATGTGGACATGGGTCCTGTGGTCACAGATGTAGACTGGACCCATGGTCACAAATGGAAACGGGTCCAGTGGTCAAAGATGGAGACGGGTCAGGTGGTCACAGATGGAAATGGATCCTATGGTCACAAATGGAGATGGGTTATGTGGTCATGAATGGAGATGGGTCACATGGTCACTGATGGTGATGGGTCACATGGTCACAGATGGAGATGGGTCCTGTGGTCCCAGATGGAGATGGGTCTCATGGTCACAGATAGAGATGGGTCCCATGGTCACAGATGGAGATGGGTCACATGGTCATAGATGGAGATGAGTCACGTGATCACAGATAGAGATGGGTCTCATGGTCACAGATAGAGACGAGTCTCGTGGTCACAGATAGAGACGGGTCTCGTGGTCACAGATAGAGATGGGTCCCATGGTCACAGATGGAGATGGGTCCCATGGTCACAGATGGAGATGGGTCCCATGGTCACAGATAGAAATGGGTCTTGTGGTCCCAGATGGAGATTGGTCCCATGGTCATAGATGGAGATGGGTCCCATGGTCACAGATGGAGATTGGTCCCATGGTCATAGATAGAGATGGGTCCCATGGTCACAGATAGAGACGGGTCTCGTGGTCACAGATAGAGACGGGTCTCGTGGTCACAGATAGAGACGGGTCTCGTGGTCACAGATAGAGATGGGTCTCATGGTCACAGATAGAGATGGGTCTCATGGTCACAGATAGAGATGGGTCCCATGGTCACAGATGGAGATGGGTCACATGGTCATAGATGGAGATGAGTCATGTGATCACAGATAGAGATGGGTCCCATGGTCACAGATAGAGATGGGTCTCATGGTCACAGATAGAGATGGGTCACATGGTCACAGATGGAGATGGGTCACATGGTCATAGATGGAGATGAGTCACGTGATCACAGATAGAGATGGGTCTCATGGTCAAAGATGGAGATGGGTCCCATGGTCACAGATGGAGATGGGTCCCATGGTCACAGATAGAGATGGGTCCCATGGTCACAGATAGAAATGGGTCTTGTGGTCCCAGATGGAGATTGGTCCCATGGTCATAGATGGAGATGAGTCACGTGATCACAGATAGAGATGGGTCTCATGGTCACAGATAGAGACGAGTCTCGTGGTCACAGATAGAGACGGGTCTCGTGGTCACAGATAGAGATGGGTCCCATGGTCACAGATGGAGATGGGTCTCGTGGTCACAGATAGAGATGGGTCCCATGGTCACAGATGGAGATGGGTCCCATGGTCACAGATGGAGATGGGTCCCATGGTCACAGATAGAAATGGGTCTTGTGGTCCCAGATGGAGATTGGTCCCATGGTCATAGATGGAGATGGGTCCCATGGTCACAGATGGAGATGGGTCCCATGGTCACAGATAGAGACGAGTCTCGTGGTCACAGATAGAGACGGGTCTCGTGGTCACAGATAGAGACGGGTCTCGTGGTCACAGATGGAGATGAGTCTCGTGGTTACAGATGGAGATCGGTCACGTGGAAGTCTGATTGGCTGCAATCACTTTAACTGCAAACTTGCCATCTGTTCCAGGGAAATCCTTGGCACCTGCCGTGCGCCAGGCCGAGGTCATGTGACTTTTCTGGAGACTTTGATCTGGACAGCGGCCTCCCTGTGAGCAGTTCAGTTGTTCAGGAAGTTTGGATTTCCTACATGAAAAGTCTGGGAAGTTTTCCGAGATTTCTGTCCCTCTGAAGTGCGTGGAATGTGCAGGAAGCTCCAGATCCCGCCGGGAACGTCTGGGAAGATTCCGGAATTCACAATCAGAGGAACAATTGCTGATGGGAGGTGGTGGCACATTACACGTGGAGGATATCATACGTGTGACCACCAGTGGTGGGGAATCATGGACCTGGAAGGGTCACCTGGAAGAGGTTTAGAGGAGGTCACCTTCCATGATGGTCATGGAGTTGGTGAGGAGAGAATGGTGGACTTCGGACAAGCAGCAATCCTTGTGCTGTACATGTGGGGGCGCCCCTGCCACACTCTACGGCGAGGTCCCTGAAGAGCCCCTGTCACTGCCCATTCTGGGCTGCTGATTGGCCACACATCCAACCCCAGCAGGGGCACGTACATACCCAGCCACCCCTCTCACACTGCTGGATCTTGTGTTAAGGGGGCAGAGCTTCCAGGTATGGGGGAGCATATGACTCCACCCCATTCTGAGTGACCAATCAGCAGGCCCAAATGCTGACACATGGGGGGAGGTGAGATGACATCACCACCTGTCTAAGCTCTGACAGTCATCCACAGCGGGCCCATGCTGCTCCTCCATAGACAGGGCACAGGGGGAGTTGTCACCCGAGGACAGGAAGTGTGTTACTGGCAGGATCACCAGGAGAGAATAAAGGAGAAAAACCTAAAAAGGAAAATGAATGCAGACGCCCATGTGAGGGAGAGCGAGCGGCAATATATAGGGGTTAGATACAGGGGGGTCAATGTTGGGGTCACAGGGGGGGTCAGTGTTGGGGATAAAGGGAGGGTCAGTGTTGGGGTTACAGTTGGGGATCTGTGTTGAGGTTACAGGGGGGGTCAGTGTTGGGGATACAGGGAGGGTTAGTGTTGGGGTCACAGGGGGGGGTCAGTGTTGGGGATACAGGGAGGGTTAGTGTTGGGGTCACAGGGGGGGTCAGTGTTGGGGATACAGGGAGGGTTAGTGTTGGGGTCACAGGGGGGGTCAGTGTTGGGGATACAGGGGGGTCAGTTTTGGGGTTACAGGGAGGGTCAGTGTTGGGGGTACAAGGGGGGTCAGTGTTGGGGATACAGGGGGGTCGGTTTTGGGGTTACAGGGGGGGTCAGTGTTGGGGGTACAGGGAGGGTCAGTGTTGGGGTTACATGGAGGGTCAGTGTTGGGGTTACAGGGAGGGTCAGTGTTGGGGTTACAGGGAGGGTAAGTGTTGGGGTTACAGGGAGGGTCGGTGTTGGATTACCGGGAGGATCAGTGTTGGGAGTACAAGGGGGGTCAGTGTTGGGGATACAGGGAGGGTCGGTGTTGGGGGTTACAGGGAGGGTCAGTGTTGGGGGTACAAGGAGGATCAGTGTTGGGGTTACAGGGAGGGTCAGTGTTGGGGGTACAAGGAGGATCAGTGTTTGGGTTACAGGGAGGGTCAGTGTTGGGGGTACAGGGAGGGTCAGTGTTGGTGTTACAGTTGGGGATCTGTGTTGGGGTTACAGGGAGGGTCGGTGTTGGGGGTACAAGGGGGGTCAGTGTTGGGGATACAGGGAGGGTCGGTGTTGGGGGTTACAGGGAGGGTCAGTGTTGGGGTTACAGGGAGGGTCGGTGTTGGGGGTTACAGGGAGGGTCAGTGTTGGGGTTACAGTTGGGGATCTGTGTTGGGGTTACAGGGGGGGTCAGTGTTGGGGTCACAAGGGGGGTGAGTGTTGGGGATACAGGGGGGTCAGTTTTGGGGTTACAGGGAGGGTCAGTGTTGGGGGTACAAGGAGGATCAGTGTTTGGGTTACAGGGAGGGTCGGTGTTGAGGTTACAGGGAGGGTCAGTGTTGGGGGTACAGGGAGGGGCAGTGTTGGTGTTACAGTTGGGGATCTGTGTTGGGGTTACAGGGGGGTCAGTGTTGGGGTCACAGGGGGGGTCAGTGTTGGGGATACAGGGGGGGTAAGTTTTGGGGTTACAGGGAGGGTCAGTGTTGGGGGTACAAGGAGGATCAGTGTTTGGGTTACAGGAAGGGTCAGTGTTGGGGTTACAGGGAGGGTCAGTGTTGGGGTTACAGGGAGGGTCAGTGTCGGGGTTACAGGGAGGGTCAGTGTTGGGGTTATAGGGAGGGTCGGTGTTGAGGGTACAGGGAGAATCAGTGTTGGGGTTACAGGGAGGGTCAGTGTCGGGGATACAGGGAGGGTCAGTGTCGGGGTTACAGGGGGGTCAGTGTTGGGGATACAGGGAGGGTCGGTGTTGGGGGTTACAGGGAGGGTCAGTGTTGGGGTTACAGGGAGGGTCGGTGTTGGGGGTACAGGATTGGTCAGTGTTGGGGGTACAGGGAAGGTTAGTGTTGGGGTTACAGGGAGGGTCAGTGTTGGGGTTACAGGGAGGGTCAGTGTTGGGGTTACAGGGGGGTCAGTGTTGGGGTTAAAGGGAGGGTCGGTGTTGGAGTTACAGGGAGGGTCGGTGTTGGGGTTACAGGGAGGGGCAGTGTTGGGGTTACAGGGAGGGTCACTGTTGGGGTTACAGGGAGGGTCAGTGCTGGGGTTACAGGGAGGGTCGGTGTTGGGGTTACAGGGAGGGTCAGTGTTGGGGTTACAGGGAGGGTCAGTGTTTGGGGTACAGGGAGGATCAGTGTTGTGGTCACAGGGAGGGTCGGTGTTGGAGTTACAGGGAGGGTCAGTGTTGGGGTTACAGGGAGGGTCAGTGTTGGGGTTACAGGGAGGGTCGTGTTGGGGTTATGGGGAGTGTTAGTGTTGGGGTTACAGGGAGGGTCGGTGTTGGGGTTACAGGGAGGGTCAGTGTTGGGGTTACAGGGAGGGTCAGTGTTGGGGTTACAGGATGGGTCAGTGTTGGGGTTACAGGGAGGGTCGGTGTTGGGGGTACAGGGAGGGTCGGTGTTGGGGTTACAGGGAGGGTCAGTGTTGGGGTTACAGGGAGGGTCGGTGTTGGGGTTACAGGGAGGGTCGGTGTTGGGGGTACAGGGAGGGTCAGTGTTGGGGTTACAGGGAGGGTCAGTGTTGGGCTTACAGGGAGGGTCAGTGTTGGGGTTTCAGGGAGGGTCGGTGTTGGGGTTACAGGGAGGGTCAGTGTTGGGGTTACAGGAAGGGTTAGTGTTGGGGTTACAGGGAGGTCAGTGTTGGGGTTACAGGGGGGGTCAGTGTTGGGGTTACAGGAAGGGTCAGTGTTGGGGTTACAGGGAGGGTCAGTGTTGGGGTTACAGGGAGGGTCAGTGTCGGGGTTACAGGGAGGGTCAGTGTCGGGGTTACAGGGAGGGTCAGTGTTGGGGTTATAGGGAGGGTCGGTGTTGAGGGTACAGGGAGAATCAGTGTTGGGGTTACAGGGAGGGTCAGTGTCGGGGATACAGGGAGGGTCAGTGTCGGGGTTACAGGGGGGTCAGTGTTGGGGATACAGGGAGGGTCGGTGTTGGGGGTTACAGGGAGGGTCAGTGTTGGGGTTACAGGGAGGGTCGGTGTTGGGGGTACAGGATTGGTCACTGTTGGGGTTACAGGGAGGGTTAGTGTTGGGGTTACAGGGAGGGTCAGTGTTGGGGTTACAGGGAGAATCAGTGTTGGGGGTACAGGGAAGGTTAGTGTTGGGGTTACAGGGAGGGTCAGTGTTGGGGTTACAGGGAGGGTCAGTGTTGGGGTTACAGGGGGGTCAGTGTTGGGGTTAAAGGGAGGGTCGGTGTTGGGGGTACAGGATTGGTCAGTGTTGGGGTTACAGGGAGGGTCAGTGTTGGAGTTACAGGGAGGGTCGGTGTTGGGGTTACAGGGAGGGGCAGTGTTGGGGTTACAGGGAGGGTCACTGTTGGGGTTACAGGGAGGGTCAGTGCTGGGGTTACAGGGAGGGTCGGTGTTGGGGTTACAGGGAGGGTCAGTGTTTGGGGTACAGGGAGGATCAGTGTTGTGGTCACAGGGAGGGTCGGTGTTGGAGTTACAGGGAGGGTCAGTGTTGGGGTTACAGGGAGGGTCAGTGTTGGGGTTACAGGGAGGGTCGTGTTGGGGTTATGGGGAGTGTTAGTGTTGGGGTTACAGGGAGGGTCAGTGTTGGGGTTACAGGGAGGGTCAGTGTTGGGGTTACAGGATGGGTCAGTGTTGGGGTTACAGGGAGGGTCGGTGTTGGGGGTACAGGGAGGGTCAGTGTTGGGGTTACAGGGAGGGTCAGTGTTGGGGTTACAGGGAGGGTCGGTGTTGGGGTTACAGGGAGGGTCAGTGTTGGGGGTACAGGGAGGGTCAGTGTTGGGGTTACAGGGAGGGTCAGTGTTGGGCTTACAGGGAGGGTCAGTGTTGGGGTTTCAGGGAGGGTCGGTGTTGGGGTTACAGGGAGGGTCAGTGTTGGGGTTACAGGAAGGGTTAGTGTTGGGGTTACAGGGAGGATTAGTGTTGGGGTTACAGGAGGGTCGGTGTTGGGGGTACAGGGAGGGTCGGTGTTGGGGTTACAGGGAGGGTCGGTGTTGGGGTTACAGGGAGGGTCAGTGTTGGGGTTACAGGGAGGGGCGGTGTTGGGGTTACAGGGAGGATTAGTGTTGGGGTTACAGGGAGGGTCGGTGTTGGGGTACAGGGAGGGTCGGTGTTGGGGTTACAGGGAGGGTCGGTGTTGGGGTTACAGGGAGGTCAGTGTTGGGGTTACAGGGAGGGGCGGTGTTGGGGTTACAGGGAGGATTAGTGTTGGGGTTACAGGGAGGGTCGGTGTTGGGGTACAGGGAGGGTCGGTGTTGGGGTTACAGGGAGGGTCGGTGTTGGGGTTACAGGGAGAATCAGTGTTGGGGTTACAGGGAGGGTCAGTGTTGGGGTTACAGGGAGGGTCAGTGTCGAGGTTACAGGGAGGGTCGGTGTTGGGGTTACAGGGAGGGTCAGTGTTGGGGTTACAGGATGGGTCAGTGTTGGGGTTACAGGGAGGTCAGTGTTGGGGTTATAGGGAGGGTCAGTGTTGGGGTTACAGGATGGGTCAGTGTTGGTGTTACAGGGGGGTCAGTGTTGGGGTTACAGGGAGGGTCGGTGTTGGGGTTACAGGGAGGGTCAGTGTTGGGGTTACAGGGAGGGTCGGTGTTGGGGTTACAGGGAGGGTTGGTGTTGGGGTTACAGGGAGGGTCGGTGTTGGGGTTACAGGGAGAATCAGTGTTGGGGTTACAGGGAGGGTCAGTGTCGAGGTTACAGGGAGGGTCGGTGTTGGGGTTACAGGGAGGGTCAGTGTTGGGGTTACAGGGAGGATTAGTGTTGGGGTTACAGGGAGGGTCAGTGTTTGGGTTACAGGGAGGGTCAGTGTTGGGGTTACAGGATGGGTCAGTGTTGGGGTTACAGGGAGGTCAGTGTTGGGGTTACAGGGGGGGTCAGTGTTGGGGTTACAGGATGGGTCAGTGTTGGTGTTACAGGGGGGTCAGTGTTGGGGTTACAGGGAGGGTCGGTGTTGGGGTTACAGGGAGGGTCAGTGTTGGGGTTACAGGGAGGGTCGGTGTTGGGGTTACAGGGAGGGTCGGTGTTGGGGTTACAGGGAGGGTCAGTGTTGGGGTTACAGGGAGGGTCGGTGTTGGGGTTACAGGGAGGGTCGGTGTTGGGGTTACAGGGAGGGTCAGTGTTGGGGTTACAGGGAGAATCAGTGTTGGGGTTACAGGGAGGGTCAGTGTTGGGGTTACAGGGAGAATCAGTGTTGGGGTTACAGGGAGGGTCAGTGTTGGGGTTACAGGGAGAATCAGTGTTGGGGTTACAGGGAGGGTCAGTGTTGGGGTTACAGGGAGGGTCAGTGTTGGGGGTACAGGATTGGTCAGTGTTGGGGGTACAGGGAGGGTTAGTGTTGGGGTTACAGGGAGGGTCGGTGTTGGGGTTACAGGGAGGGTCAGTGTTGGGGTACAGGGAGGGTCAGTGTTGGGGTTACAGGGAGGGTCGGTGTTGGGGTTACAGGGAGGGTCAGTGTTGGGGTTACAGGGAGGGTCGGTGTTGGGGTTACAGGGAGAATCTGTGTTGGGGTTACAGGGAGGGTCAGTGTTGGGGTTACAGGGAGGGTCAGTGTTGGGGTTACAGGGGGGTCAGTGTTGGGGTTACAGGGAGGGTCAGTGTTGGGGTTACAGGGAGGTCAGTGTTGGGGTTACAGGGAGGGTCAGTGTTGGGGTTACAGGGAGGTCAGTGTTGGGGTTACAGGGGGGTCAGTGTTGGGGTTACAGGGAGGGTCAGTGTTGGGGTTACAGGGGGGTCAGTGTTGGAGTTACAGGGGGGTCAGTGTTGCGGGTACAGGGGGGTCAGTGTTGGGGTTACAGGGGGGTCAGTGTTGGGGTTACAGGGAGGGTCAGTGTTGCGGGTACAGGGGGGTCAGTGTTGGGGTTACAGGGGGGTCAGTGTTGGGGTTACAGGGAGGGTCAGTGTTGCGGGTACAGGGGGGTCAGTGTTGGGGTTACAGGGGGGTCAGTGTTGGGGTTACAGGGGGGTCAGTGTTGGGGTTACAGGATGGGTCAGTGTTGGGGTTACAGGGGGGTCAGTGTTGGGGATACAGGGGGGTCAGTGTTCGGGGTACAATGAATAATATTCCAGATTTCTCCTGTGCCCCCAGTCTGCTCTGTGCTGTACGATATGAAGGCGGTTACAGGAGAGCCCCGCCCCCTCCCATCATTATAATGTGGTCAGTGTAGTGTATATTGTACAGATTGTACGGTGTGGTCAGTGTAGATTGTACAGATTGTACGGTGTGGTCAGTGTAGATTGTACAGATTGTATGGTGTGGTCAGTGTAGATTGTACAGATTGTACGGTGTGTGGTCAGTGTAGATTGTACAGATTGTACGGTGTGGTCAGTGTAGATTGTACAGATTGTACGGTGTGGTCAGTGTAGATTGTACAGATTGTACGGTGTGGTCAGTGTAGATTGTACAGATTTTACGGTGTGTGGTCAGTGTCGATTGTACGGTGTGATCAGTGTAGATTGTACAGATTGTACGGTGTGGTCAGTGTAGATTGTACAGATTGTACGGTGTGGTCAGTATAGATTGTACAGATTGTACGGTGTGGTCAGTGTAGATTGTACAGATTGTACGGTGTGGTCAGTGTAGATTGTACAGATTGTACGGTGTGGTCAGTGTAGATTGTACAGATTGTACGGTATGGTCAGTGTAGATTGTACAGATTGTATGGTGTGTGGTCAGTGTAGATTGTACAGATTGTACGGTATGGTCAGTGTAGATTGTACAGATTGTATGGTGTGTGGTCAGTGTAGATTGTACAAATTGTACGGTGTGGTCAGTGTAGATTGTACAGATTGTACGTTGTGGTCAGTATAGATTGTACAGATTGTACGGTGTGGTCAGTATAGATTGTACAGATTGTACGGTGTGGTCAGTGTAGTGCAGATTGTACGGTGTGGTCAGTGTAGATTGTACAGATTGTACGGTGTGGTCAGTGTAGATTGTACAGATTGTACGGTGTGGTCAGTGTAGATTGTACAGATTGTACGGTGTGGTCAGTGTAGATTGTACAGATTGTACGGTGTGGTCAGTGTAGATTGTACAGATTGTACGGTGTGTGGTCAGTCTGGAATATATCGATGGTGATCTGGAAGACGCGCCCCTCCCCCTCCTCGCAGCCCCATAGCGGGGGAAGGGCAGGAAGTCTCACTTATTGTCTCTCATTATTTGTGGTTTTCATGTCAGTCACTTCCTGAGCTAAAGAGGAACTCCGACCCGCGAGACGCCCAACGAAAACGTAGAACGAGAATCTCCAGAAATATGAGTTCTGATTGGCTGTGAGGGATGATGGCTCTAATCCCGGGATCGGGTTCTGGTGCTCGGAGTCTATGTATAGACTGGAGTGGGATGAAGGCTCTAATCCCGGGATCGGGTTCTGGAGCTCGGAGTCTCTGTATAGACTGGAGTGGGATGAAGGCTCTAATCCCGGGATCGGGTTCTGGAGCTCGGAGTCTCTGTATAGTCTGGGGAGGAATGAAGGTTCTAATCCCGGGATCGGGTTCTGGTGCTCGGAGTCTCTGTATAGACTGGAGTGGGATGAAGGTTCTAATCCCGGGATCGGGTTCTGGAGCTCGGAGTCTCTGTATAGTCTGGGGAGGAATGAAGGTTCTAATCCCGGGATCGGGTTCTGGTGCTCGGAGTCTCTGTATAGACTGGAGTGGGATGAAGGTTCTAATCCCGGGATCGGGTTCTGGAGCTCGGAGTCTATGTATAGACTGGAGTGGGATGAAGGCTCTAATCCCGGGATCAGTTCATGGAACTCAGAGTCTCTGTATAGACTGGGGAGGGATGAAGGTTCTAATCCCAGGATCAGGTTCTGGAGTTCGGAGTCTCTGCATAGACTGGGGAGGAATGAAGGTTCTAATCCCGGGATCGGGTTCTGGAGCTCGGAGTCTCTGTATAGTCTGGGGAGGGATGAAGGCTCTAATCCCGGGATCGGGTTCTGGAGCTCGGAGTCTCTGTATAGACTGGGGAGGGATGAAGGTTCTAATCCCGGGATCAGGTTCTGGAGCTCGGAGTCTCTGTATAGACTGGGGAGGAATGAAGGTTCTAATCCCGGGATCGGGTTCTGGTGCTCGGAGTCTCTGTATAGACTGGGGAGGGATGAAGGCTCTAATCCCGGGATCGGGTTCTGGTGCTCGGAGTCTCTGTATAGACTGGAGTGGGATGAAGGCTCTAATCCCGGGATCGGGTTCTGGTGCTCGGAGTCTCTGTATAGACTGGGGAGGAATGAAGGCTCTAATCCTGGGATCGGGATCTGGAGCTCGGAGTCTCTGTATAGTCTGGGGAGGGATGAAGGTTCTAATCCCGGGATCAGGTTCTGGAGCTCGGAGTCTCTGTATAGACTGGGGAGGAATGAAGGCTCTAATCCCGGGATCGGGTTCTGGTGCTCGGAGTCTCTGTATAGACTGGAGTGGGATGATGGCTCTAATCCCGGGATCGGGTTCTGGTGCTCGGAGTCTATGTATAGACTGGAGTGGGATGAAGGTTCTAATCCCGGGATCGGGTTCTGGTGCTCGGAGTCTCTGTATAGACTGGAGTGGGATGATGGCTCTAATCCCGGGATCGGGTTCTGGTGCTCGGAGTCTATGTATAGACTGGAGTGGGATGAAGGTTCTAATCCCGGGATCGGTTCATGGAACTTGGAGTCTCTGTATAGTCTGGGGATGGATGAAGGCTCTAATCCCGGGATCGGGTTCTGGAGCTCGGAGTCTCTGTATAGTCTGGGGAGGGATGAAGGTTCTAATCCCGGGATCGGGTTCTGGAGCTCGGAGTCTCTGTATAGTCTGGGGAGGGATGAAGGTTCTAATCCCGGGATCGGGTTCTGGTGCTCGGAGTCTCTGTATAGACTGGAGTGGGATGAAGGCTCTAATCCCGGGATCGGATTCTGGAGCCCGGAGTCTCTGTATAGACTGGGGAGGAATGAAGGTTCTAATCCCGGGATCGGGTTCTGGTGCTCGGAGTCTCTGTATAGACTGGGGAGGAATGAAGGTTCTAATCCCGGGATCAGGTTCTGGAGCTCGGAGTCTCTGTATAGTCTGGAGAGGGATGAAGGTTCTAATCCCGGGATCAGGTTCTGGAGCTCGGAGTCTCTGTATAGTCTGGAGAGGGATGAAGGCTCTAATCCCGGGATCGGGTTCTGGAGCTCGGAGTCTCTGTATAGACTGGGGAGGAATGAAGGTTCTAATCCCGGGATCGGGTTCTGGAGCTCGGAGTCTCTGTATAGACTGGGGAGGGATGATGGCTCTAATCCCGGGATCGGGTTCTGGTGCTCGGAGTCTCTGTATAGACTGGGGAGGAATGAAGGTTCTAATCCCGGGATCGGGTTCTGGAGCTCGGAGTCTCTGTATAGACTGGGGAGGGATGATGGCTCTAATCCCGGGATCGGGTTCTGGTGCTCGGAGTCTCTGTATAGACTGGAGTGGGATGAAGGTTCTAATCCCGGGATCGGGTTCTGGTGCTCGGAGTCTCTGTATAGTCTGGGGAGGGATGAAGGTTCTAATCCTGGGATCGGGTTCTGGAGCTCGGAGTCTCTGTATAGTCTGGGGAGGGATGAAGGTTCTAATCCTGGGATCGGGTTCTGGAGCTCGGAGTCTCTGTATAGACTGGGGATGGATGAAGGCTCTAATCCCGGGATCGGGTTCTGGTGCTCGGAGTCTATGTATAGACTGGAGTGGGATGAAGGCTCTAATCCCGGGATCGGGTTCTGGTGCCCGGAGTCTCTGTATAGACTGGGGAGGGATGATGGCTCTAATCCCGGGATCGGGTTCTGGAACTCGGAGTCTCTGTATAGTCTGGGGAGGGATGAAGGTTCTAATCCCGGGATCGGGTTCTGTTGCTCGGAGTCTCTGTATAGACTGGGGAGGAATGAAGGCTCTAATCCCGGGATCGGGTTCTGGAGCTCGGAGTCTCTGTATAGTCTGGGGAGGAATGAAGGCTCTAATCCCGGGATCGGGTTCTGGAGCTCGGAGTCTCTGTATAGTCTGGGGAGGAATGAAGGTTCTAATCCCGGGATCGGGTTCTGGTGCTCGGAGTCTCTGTATAGACTGGGGAGGGATGAAGGCTCTAATCCCGGGATCGGGTTCTGGAGCTCGGAGTCTCTGTATAGACTGGGGATGGATGAAGGCTCTAATCCCGGGATCGGGTTCTGGTGCTCGGAGTCTATGTATAGACTGGAGTGGGATGAAGGCTCTAATCCCGGGATCGGGTTCTGGTGCCCGGAGTCTCTGTATAGACTGGGGAGGGATGATGGCTCTAATCCCGGGATCGGGTTCTGGAGCTCGGAGTCTCTGTATAGTCTGGGGAGGAATGAAGGTTCTAATCCCGGGATCGGGTTCTGGTGCTCGGAGTCTCTGTATAGACTGGGGAGGGATGAAGGCTCTAATCCCGGGATCGGGTTCTGGTGCTCGGAGTCTCTGTATAGACTGGAGTGGGATGAAGGCTCTAATCCCGGGATCGGGTTCTGGAGCTCGGAGTCTCTGTATAGACTGGGGAGGAATGAAGGCTCTAATCCTGGGATCGGGATCTGGAGCTCGGAGTCTCTGTATAGTCTGGGGAGGGATGAAGGTTCTAATCCCGGGATCAGGTTCTGGAGCTCGGAGTCTCTGTATAGACTGGGGAGGAATGAAGGTTCTAATCCCGGGATCGGGTTCTGGTGCTCGGAGTCTCTGTATAGACTGGGGAGGGATGAAGGCTCTAATCCCGGGATCGGGTTCTGGTGCTCGGAGTCTCTGTATAGACTGGGGAGGGATGAAGGCTCTAATCCCGGGATCGGGTTCTGGTGCTCGGAGTCTCTGTATAGACTGGAGTGGGATGAAGGCTCTAATCCCGGGATCGGGTTCTGGTGCTCGGAGTCTCTGTATAGACTGGGGAGGAATGAAGGCTCTAATCCTGGGATCGGGATCTGGAGCTCGGAGTCTCTGTATAGTCTGGGGAGGGATGAAGGTTCTAATCCCGGGATCAGGTCTGGAGCTCGGAGTCTCTGTATAGACTGGGGAGGAATGAAGGCTCTAATCCCGGGATCGGGTTCTGGTGCTCGGAGTCTCTGTATAGACTGGAGTGGGATGATGGCTCTAATCCCGGGATCGGGTTCTGGTGCTCGGAGTCTATGTATAGACTGGAGTGGGATGAAGGTTCTAATCCCGGGATCGGGTTCTGGTGCTCGGAGTCTCTGTATAGACTGGAGTGGGATGATGGCTCTAATCCCGGGATCGGGTTCTGGTGCTCGGAGTCTATGTATAGACTGGAGTGGGATGAAGGTTCTAATCCCGGGATCGGTTCATGGAACTTGGAGTCTCTGTATAGTCTGGGGATGGATGAAGGCTCTAATCCGGGATCGGGTTCTGGAGCTCGGAGTCTCTGTATAGTCTGGGGAGGGATGAAGGTTCTAATCCCGGGATCGGGTTCTGGAGCTCGGAGTCTCTGTATAGTCTGGGGAGGGATGAAGGTTCTAATCCCGGGATCGGGTTCTGGTGCTCGGAGTCTCTGTATAGACTGGAGTGGGATGAAGGCTCTAATCCCGGGATCGGGTTCTGGAGCCCGGAGTCT
>NW_028321377.1:0-35326 GCF_062004578.1 Staurois parvus | reverse complement strand
GGCCCAGCACTGCCGAACTGTCCCGGATGGCTGACGCCCAGGCTGTTTGCTGCAGCAGAGCTATTCCGGGAATCAGGAGAGCCGTCCCCGCCAGGAAAACTCTGCCAATACAGCGGAAACTGCTTGTTACTTATTAACAATAAAGGATACAATGACATCAGACACACAGAGCTACACCCGCAACATGTGTACAGGAGACACGGGGGCTTCCTATCCCCAATGGGGACTCCACCTCTTTGTTTGTCCTGGTGTCACCAAGACAGGAAGTGATGGGAAATCCAAACTGTTATGGTTGTCACTGGAACAGGAAGCGATCGAAAATCTTCCTATGGGGACACTTGTTCTGGTGACAACTAAGAGGGGATCCCTTTGGATACCACTAAGTATGCCACGTGTAGGCGGCCAGTAAGTACGCCGCGTGTAGGGGGCCAGTAAGTACGGCGCGTGTAGGGGGCCAGTAAGTACATCACCTGTAGGGGACCACTAAGTACGCCGTGTGTAGGGGGCCAGTAAGTACGCCGCGTGTAGGGGGCCAGTAAGTACGCCGCGTGTAGGGGGCCAGTAAGTACGCCGCGTGTAGGGGGCCAGTAAGTATGCTGCGTGTAGAGGGCCAGTAAGTACGCCGTGTGTAGGGGGCCAGTAAGTACGACGCGTGTAGGGGGCCAGTAAGTACGACGCGTGTAGGGGGCCAGTAAGTACGACGCGTGTAGGGGGCCAGTAAGTACGCCAAATGTAGGGGACCAGTAAGTACGACGCGTGTAGGGGGCCAGTAAGTACATCCCCTGTAGGGGGCCAGTAAGTACGCCGCGTGTAGGGGGCCAGTAAGTACGCCGCGTGTAGGGGGCCAGTAAGTACGACGCGTGTAGGGGGCCAGTAAGTACGACGCGTGTAGGGGGCCAGTAAGTACGACGCGTGTAGGGGGCCAGTAAGTACGACGCGTGTAGGGGGCCAGTAAGTACGCCAAATGTAGGGGACCAGTAAGTACGACGCGTGTAGGGGGCCAGTAAGTACATCCCCTGTAGGGGGCCAGTAAGTACGCCGCGTGTAGGGGGCCAGTAAGTACGCCGCGTGTAGGGGGCCAGTAAGTACGACGCGTGTAGGGGGCCAGTAAGTACGACGCGTGTAGGGGGCCAGTAAGTACGACGCGTGTAGGGGGCCAGTGTGTACACTACATCTAATGGTGAGATCCCATCAGATATATGCCAGATACCAGTGTACGGGGGAGGGGGCCCAGATGGCATAGATTGGTACCCGGGTATTACAAGTCCCCCAGGACATAGGGAGGGTCTTAAAAACCTCCACACCACGCAGTAACCCTTTTCATGCCTGGTATCAGTATATGGGGGGAGGGGTTCGGTCTGATCCCCAGGTATTATTGTAATGAGGGAGGGGGGCACAGATGGCACAGCCTGATCTCTGAGGATTATTACAAGCATGGGGGAGGGGGCATTTATAGAAGGCAGTAGGTTGGGTGGCACTTACAGGGGACAAGAAAGGCATGGGGGGGACAGTGGGAGGGAGGAACTTATAGGGGAAGGGTAGCACAGGGGGGTACTTATAGAAGATGGGGAGAAGAGTGGCACTTATAGGGGGCAGAGGATAGGTCAGCAGAATGGGAAGGGGGTACTTATAGGGGACAGGGGGAAGGGGGGGGGCTTTTATACAGGACAGATGACACTTTTAGGGGACAGGGAAAGGTGGCACTGGGGGAGAGGGGGCACTTATAATGGATGGGGGGGAAGTGGTAGACTGGGGGAAGAGGGGCACTTATAGGGGGAGGGTGCACCTATAGGGGACAGGAGAAGGAGACATGGGGGTGCACCTATAGGGCATAGGGGGAAGGATGCACCTACAGGGGACAGGGGGAGACATAGGGGGTGCACCTATAGGGGACAGGGGGAGACATAGGGGGTGCACCTATAGGGGACAGGGGGAAGGATGCATCTATAGGGGACAGGAGGAGACATAGGGGGTGCACCTATAGGGCATAGGGGGAAGGGGGGCACCTATAGAGCATAGGGGGAAGGGGGGCACTTATAGGGGACAGGGGGAGACATGGGGGTGCACCTATAGGGGACAGGAGGAGACATAGGGGGTGCACCTATAGGGCATAGGGGGAAAGGGGGCACTTATAGGGGGCAGGGGGAAGGGTGCACCTATAGGGGACAGGAGGAGACATGGGGGGTGCACCTATAAGGGACAGGGGGAGGGGTGCACCTATAAGGGACAGGGGGAGGGGTGCACCTTTAGGGGAAAGGGGGAGTTTGGCACTGGGGGGAGTGGTGCACCTATAAGGGATAGGGGGACACAAAGTGGATGAGAGGGTGCCACAGGTAGGTACTTATGGAAGACAGGTGGGGTGGGGGCACCTATAAGGGACAGAGGGCACTCATAGGGGACCGTGAAGGTGGCACTGGGGGAGGGGTGCACCTATAGGGGACAGGGGGAGGAATGGTGCACCTATAGGGGACAGGAAGGAGGGGGACACATATAGGGGCCAGGTGTCAGTAAGTCCCAGCTGTCACCCCCCCAGGCACTCACAGCGCTCAGGATCCTCAGGATGGTCTCCGGCCTCCTCAGAAAGTCCCCCAGGCTGAAGCTCCCCCCGGCCTTGCTCGCCCCGTACGCTCCGCTCTCCATGCTGACGATCCGACTTCCTCGTCCCGGCCGGCACTCCCCGAACTCACCGAACCGGGGCGCCACCACCACGCCCAGCCCGAGTCACCAGAGAGGAAGGACTCCGCCACCCCCCCTGCTGGTGGGACCGGATCCTGCACCCCCCCTCCTGATCCCACCACTGATACAAAGTAACAGAAACAGGAAAGTGAAAGAACAGAAAGGATTCTGCTAGTTCAGAGGGGGGGCCTAGGGGGATGATTTATTGGGCAGAGAGAAGAACTAGTTGTGTGTCTGATCCAGGGGCGGACCGACAACTCATGGGGCCCCCGGGCAATAGGAGATCATGGGGCCCCTGTGTCCTTGCCCAAACTCAAAAAAGCCTATGAAAAAGGTACCAGGGGCATCTCATGGGGCCCCCTACTGACCCCGGGCCCTTTCCAAATGGTCAGTTTGCCCCTGGCTCTGATCTGTTCTCTGTGCCCAATAAATCATTTATCCCCCCCCCCCCCCCAGGCCCCCCTCTGCAATAGCAGACTCCTTTCTGTCCTTTCACTTTTGTTGTAGGTCCTTCGCAGCTTTTTTTTATATCCATATTATTATTATTATTGTTATTATTATTATTATTATTATTTTTGTTATTATTATTATTGTTATTAATATTATTATTGTTATTATCATACAATGTTATGTTGCGGAGCCTTTCCTCTGTTTTCTCTTTCTCATGACAAATACAATGTTCAGGATTCCATGCCTCTATCCTGTGTATTGCTGAGCATTTTTAGGGCAATTTTTTTCTTTATTTATTACAAAGTATCAGAATAAAGACACATCGACCAACCAAGCGACTCCTCCAGCTGCGTCTGATCTCATACCAACACTACGCGGTAGAGCGGTGGTGGGGAACCTATGGCACACGGGGTCCTCTCTGTCTGCACGCGAGCCAAGTCACCCCAGCATCGCCCCAACAGCCACGCATCAGATAACAGGGGCCATGCGCATGCTCGGAAAGGAGTAGCAGCACCAGGCGATGATGTAACGAGCCGCGACTCATCCAAGCGTTCGCATGGCCGGTCAATTGCTGCCAAGGATATATATATATTGGACTGGCTGTGAGTTTTAATACATTCATTTTTATTAAATGGTCAGTGGAACTTTGTCCCCTTGTATTGGTGGTCAGTGGAACTTTGCCCCCTGGTGCCGGTGGTCAGTGGAACTTTGCCCCCTTGTGCCGGTGGTCAGTGGAACTTTGCCCCCTTGTGCCGGTGGCCAGTGGAACTTTGCCCCCTTGTGCCGGTGGTCAGTTGAACTTTGCCCCCTTGTGCCGGTGGTCAGTTGAACTTTGCCCTCTTGTGCCGGTGGTCAGTGGAACTTTGCCCCCTTGTGCCGGTGGTCAGTGGAACTTTGCCCCCTTGTGCCGGTGGTCAGTGGAACTTTGCCCCCTTGTGCCGGTGGTCAGTTGAACTTTGCCCCCTTGTGCCGGTGGTCAGTTGAACTTTGCCCCCTTGTGCCGGTGGTCAGTGGAACTTTGCCCCCTTGTGCCGGTGGTCAGTGGAACTTTGCCCCCTTGTGCCGGTGGTCAGTGGAACTTTGCCCCCTTGTGCCGGTGGTCTGTGGAACTTTGCCCCCTTGTGCCGGTGGTCAGTTGAACTTTGCCCCCTTGTGCCGGTGGTCAGTTGAACTTTGCCCTCTTGTGCTGGTGGTCAGTTGAACTTTGCCCCCTTGTGCCGTTGGTCAGTTGAACTTTGTCCCCTTGTGCCGGTGGTCAGTTGAACTTTGTCCCCTTGTGCCGGTGGTCTGTGGAACTTTGCTATCTTGTGCTGGTGGTCAGTGGAACTTTGCCCTCTTGTTCTGGTGGTCTGTGGAACTTTGCCCTCTTGTTCTGGTGGTCTGTGGAACTTTGCCCCTTGTGCCAGTGGTCAGTTGAACTTTGCCCCCTTGTGCTGGTGGTCAGTTGAACTTTGCCCTCTTGTGCCGGTGGTCAGTGGAACTTTGCCCCCTTGTGCTGGTGGTCAGTTAAACTTTGCCCTCTTGTGCCGGTGGTCAGTTGAACTTTGCCCCCTTGTGCCGGTGGTCAGTGGAACTTTGCCCCCTTGTGCCGGTGGTCAGTTGAACTTTGCCCTCTTGTGCCGGTGGTCAGTTGAAATTTGCCCCCTTGTGCCGGTGGTCAGTGGAACTTTGCCCCCTTGTGCTGGTGGTCAGTGGAACTTTGCCCTCTTGTTCTGGTGGTCAGTGGAACTTTGCCCTCTTGTTCTGGTGGTCAGTGGAACTTTGCCCTCTTGTTCTGGTGGTCAGTGGAACTTTGCCCTCTTGTTCTGGTGGTCAGTGGAACTTTGCCCTCTTGTTCTGGTGGTCAGTGGAACTTTTTTTCTAAATGATAATCTCAGTATTCAGGTATAATTGCAGTGTTGGCACTTTGGGATAAGTAAGTGGGTTTTGGGTTGCAGTTTGGGCTCTGAAAGGTTCACCATCACTGGCCTATATACACTGTGCAGAGAAGGGTGTGACACAGCTGGTCAGAGAGGGATCAGTATGACACAGTCAGTTGGAGAGGGATCAGTATGACACAGTCAGTTGGAGAGAGATCAGTATTGCATAGTCAGTTGGGGAGGGATCAGTATGACACAGTCAGTTGGAGAGGCATCAGTATGATGTAGTCGGTCAGAGGGATCAGTATGACACAGTCAGTTGGGGAGAGATCAGTATGATGCAGTCAGTTGGAGAGGGATCAGTATGACTCAGTCAGTTGGAGAGGGATCAGTATGACGTAGTAGGTCAGAGAGGTATCAGTATGACACAGTCAGTTGGGAAGGGATCAGTATGATGTAGTCGGTCAAAGACGGATCAGTAAGACACAATCAGTTGGGGAGGGATCAGTATGATGCAGTCACTCCGAGACCTGGTCGGTCAGAGAGGGATCAGTATGGCGCAGTCAGTCGTAGAGGGATCAGTATGACACAGTCAGTTGGGGAGAGATCAGTATGATGCAGTCAGCCTTCAGAAGGATCAGTATGACGCAATCAGTTGGAGAGGGATCAGTATGACACAGTCAGTTGGAGAGGGATCAGTATGATGCAGTCAGCTGGAGAAGGATATGTATGATGCAGTCAGTTGGAGAGGGATCAGTATGACGCAGTCAGTTGGAGAGGGATCAGTATGACTCAATCAGTTGGATGGGATCAGTATGATGCAGTCAGTTGGAGAGGGATCAGTATGATGCACTCAGTTGGAGCAGGATCAGTATGATGCAGTCAGTTGGAGAGGGATCAGTATGGTGCAGTCAGTTGGAGAAGGATCAGTATGACGCAGTCAGTTGGAGAGGGATCAGTATGACGCAGTCAGTTGGAGAAGGATCAGTATGACACAGTCAGTTGGAGAGGGATCAGTATGACGCACTCAGTTGGAGCAGGATCAGTATGACGCAGTCAGTTGGAGAGGGATGAGTATGACACAGTCAGTTGGAGAGGGGTCGGTATGACACAGTCATTTGGAGAGGGATCGGTATGACACAGTCAGCTGGAGAGGGATCGGTATGACTCAGTCAGTTGGAGAGGGATCAGTATGATGCAGTCAGTCGGAGAGGGATCAGTATGACACAGTCAGTCGGAGAGGGATCAGTATGATGTAGTCAGTCGGAGAGGGATCAGTATGACGCAGTCAGTTGGAGAGGGATCAGTATGATGCAGTCATTTGGAGAGGGATCAGTATGAAGCAGTCTGCTGGAGAGGTATCAATATGACACAGTCAGTTGGAGAGGGATCAGTATGACTCAGTCAGCTGGAGAGGGATCAGTATGACACAGTATGTAGAAGTGTATAGCAGCGTGCAGAGGGTCAGTTCTGTATTTTCAGCTTTAAAAACACAAAATTCTTGTTGAACTTGTAAAACTTGTCAGAACTAATAAAGTTTGAAGACTTCACTGACACGGACGGCTGTGGGTGGCCCAGCGGGTGTCACACAGTGTATGCGGCCATAGCACAAATGTGTCCAGAGGCGGAGCCTAATCTCTCTGTCTGAACGACAACCTAACAAGAGTTTGTTCGTCTTTTCTGGGGCAGCTGCAGCCCGGGGGCTGGGAAGGTCCCAGAGAATGGAAAGGATTGACACTTTAAACAAGCTACTAGCAGGCTTCAGCAGGCTTTCAACAAGCTGTAAGTTGTGTTGAGGCCTGCTAGCAGCTTGTTTAAGGTGGCAATCAGAACTCCCATTAGGATCTGTGTTCAACATTTACAGCCTGAAGCTGAAGGGAGCTTTGAAAGCTCGCTGTTCACAATACTCACTGAAGCCCTTGGGAAACAGGCCAAGCAAGCTGCTAGCAGGCTTCAGCAGGCTTTCAACAAGCTTCAAGTAGTGCTGAAGCCGGCTAACAGCTTAACACTCGACCTCTGGAGGGGTTTTACCCCCTTCCTTGACAAGGCCATTTTTTTTGCTATTCAGCACTGCGCTACTTTATCTGACAGTTGCACGGGCATGCCTCACTGTGCCCAAATTAAATTTCTATCCTATTTTTCACACAAATAGAGCTTTCTTTTGGTTGTATTTGATCGCCATGTTTTTTTATTATTATTTTTATATATTTTTACTATTATTATTATATAAATGAAAAAATACAGAAAATTTTGAAAAAAATATATGTTCTACTTTCTTCATAAAATAACAATAAAAAAAATGCAAATAATCAAAACTGTGAAAAATGATATGTAAAAGTCCAAAGAAAAAGTCCCAAATTAAAGTCCAATGTCCCAAAAAATGTGAAAAAATTATTATGTACTCAGACATCTGCAGAGCTGTCAGCTGGCTTCGTTGAAGCTGTTAAAGCGCCCCTCAGCTCCTGTCCGGAATACACAGATCTAATGCAGGCCATACTCGGTTCGAATTCTGAACGAGCCGTGACCCGGAAGGAGCAGAAGTTTCGCCTGTTATATGGGGTGAACTTTATGACTTGGTCAGCTGATTTTTTAAATCATTGATGGCGCCATCGGATTACCGAGCGAATGACATTTTCGATTTTTGGATGGAAAATCGTTCAGAATTCGAACCGTGTATGGCCTGCATTAGATCTGTGTATGACGTTTCCGAACAGGAGCTGAGGGGCGCTTTAACAGCTTCAACGAAGCCAGCTGACAGCTCTGCAGATGCCTTGTAAAAGCTCGCTGTTCACACGGCTCCTATACAGGGAAAATCGCCCTTTGGGGTGTGCAGGAGGCAGAAGTCGCTCTGGTGGCAGAGGAGGGGCGCTGTAGACAGGGGCAGACTGACCATTTGGAAACTTGGGCACTGCCCGAGGGCCCAGGGTCAGTAGGGGGCCCAATGAGATGCCCCTGGTACCTTTTTCATAGGTTTTTTTGAGTTTGGGCAAGGACACAAGGGCCCCATGATCCCCTATTACCCGGGGGCCCCATGAGTTGTAAGTCCGCCCCTGGCTGTAGGCATGAGCGGGGGGGGGGGCACGTTGTCCTCATCTCCCAAACATTCAACAACAGGATCTCTGGTGGGACCTAAAACGTTAGTTAATGATTATTCGTGTCCGGGCAGGTCGGTGGTGGAAGGTGTCATGGTATGTACATAGGCGGTGTCATTGATTGAACAGATCTGCAGGAGGGGTGGCCCTGTGATGAGAGGTCAGAGTCCTCCTGAAGGCAGCATGGAGGGGCCAAGCTGGAGGAAGCTGGAGAGACAGGTGAGCAGACACCCAACCATCCCACACACCTGGATGGATCAGTGACACCACCGACAACAGATACCGTCACCACCAGGGGCGGACTGACAACTCATGAGGCCCCTGGGCAATAGGGGATCATGGGGCCCCTGTGTCCTTGCCCAAACTCAAAAAAGCCTATGAAAAAGGTACCAGGGGCATCTCATGGGGCCCCCTACTGACCCCGGGCCCTCGGGCAGTGCCCGAGTTTCCAAATGGTCAGTCCGCCCCCGGGCACCATAAACCAACTGTCTGTGTAACTCCAACGAAGGGCAACGCCGGCCGAGACTTTCTGCTGTTAGCATTCCATAGAGCGAGGAAGGGTCGGATCCACCGTCGGAGTATTCTAGCTCACTGTGTCCCCTTTAGGGAGATTTTCCCTCACTTCCTGTCCTGGTGACCACACAGGAAGTGGGGAATCTTTGCACAAGGTATAGCCACCCCCAAACACTTACTTGTCAGGTGACGGCCCCTGGACAGTCCATTGCAGTGCACTTTAACAGGCACTGTAATAACTTGCCACCACAGTCCGAGAATTGGATCTGCGCAATCTTTTGTAATGCGGTGCAGCACATCGAGTGGTGGTGTGTCGTGCTGGCGGGTTTCTGAAATGCAGCTGCGTTGTTTGATTGCCCATCAGAGTGCCCCCTTACATCAGATATCCCCATCAGAGTGCCCCCCTTACATCAGATATCCCCATCAGAGTGCCCCCCTTACATCAGTGTCCCCATCAGAGTGCCCCCCTTACATCAGATATCCCCATTAGAGTGCCCCCCTTACATCAGTGTCCCCATCAGAGTGCCCACCTTACATCAGGTGTCCCCATCAGAGTTCCCCCTTACATCAGTGTCCCCATCAGAGTGCCCCCCTTACATCAGATGTCCCCATCAGAGTGCCCCCCTTACATCAGTGTCCCCATCAGAGTGCCCCCTTTCATCAGTGTCCCCATCAGAGTGCCCCCTTTCATCAGTGTCCCCATCAGAGTGCCCCCTTACATCAGTGTCCCCATCAGAGTGCCCCCCTACATCAGGTGTCCCCATCACAGTGCCCCCTTACATCAGATGTCCCCATCAGAGTGCCCCCTTACATCAGTGTCCCCATCGGAGTACCTCCTTACATCAGGTGTCCCCATCAGAGTACCTCCTTACATCAGGTGTCCCCATCAGAGTACCTCTTTACATCAGAGAGCCCCCTTTTATCAGGTGTCCCCATCAGAGTGCCCCCTTACATCAGAGTGCCCCCTTACATCAGTGTCCCCATCAGAGTGCCCCCTTACATCAGTTGTCCCCATCAGACTGGCTCATGGATCAGTGGAAGAATTGTCAGAGACTTGGGGGCACCCCAGCCCCCCTAGATCTGGGTCTGCCGGGGCTACAGGAGGCTGCCACCAGGGCCCAGTGAGAAGCTTGTATTCAGAATATATATTTATTGATGGAGTTGCAGTAAATCATTTGTGTGTGCGGAGTGCCGCTTTATGTCCCGCTCTTTGTGTTTCCAGGATCTGGAGTGTCAGTACTCCCCCAGTTGCTGGTCCCATCGCATGGACAAGGACACCGTGATAGAGGCTCATGTCCGGGAGACAAGAGAAGGTGAGGGACACCCCGGGGATGATCCCTCCCCCTCCCCCCACATACACTGTTTCAGGTTTAGATATTGTGATGAAGAGTTACATTTCTGTCTGTGACCCCACAGAGGAGATTTTTCCTCTCTTCCTGTCCCCGTGACACCTTGCCGAGCCGCTGTCATTGGGGCAGGAAGCCATGATCAGAAAAAAAAGAAAAAACATTGTCAGAAGTTCTGACCCCTCACTTGGGGTTTTTTTTGTCCCCATTTGGGAGATTTCCAATGACTTCCTGTCCTCACAGGAAATGAAGAAAAATCTCCCCAAGTGAAGCTAGAAATCTGATGATCTAACCCCACCCCCTCCTCAAAACAAACTGTTTCTATTGGATGCTGCGTCCTCTATTGGGCTCACAGTAAATCAGGATAACAGCCAGCTGATTCTGCTGACAAAGCAGCCATTACACACAATGCAGTTCCACCCAGGAGCAGATTCAGCAGCCCCGCCTTCTGACACCAGTCACGGGGCCCTGCCTGCTGACAAAAGTCACTGGGCCCCGCCTTCTGACACCAGTCACTGGGCCCCGCCTTCTGACACCAGTCACTGGGCCCCGCCTTCTGACACCAGTCACTGGGCCCCGCCTTCTGACACCAGTCACGGGGCCCAGCCTGCTGACAAAAGTCACTGGGCCCCGCCTTCTGACACCAGTCACTGGGCCCCGCCTTCTGACACCAGTCACTGGGCCCCGCCTTCTGACACCAGTCACGGGGCCCTCGCCTTCTGACACCAGTCACTGGGCCCCGCCTTCTGACACCAGTCACTGGGCCCCGCCTTCTGACACCAGTCACGGGGCCCTCGCCTTCTGACACCAGTCACTGGGCCCCGCCTTCTGACACCAGTCACGGGGCCCCGCCTTCTGATACCAGGCACTGGGCCCCGCCTTCGGACACCAGTCACTGGGCCCCGCCTTCTGACACCAGTCCCACCCTCTGACACCAGTCACTGGGCCCCGCCTTCTGACACCAGTCCCACCCTCTGACACCAGTCACTGGGCCCCGCCTTCTGACACCAGTCCTTCCAGTGAGAACTGATAATTCCCCAGTACTGGTAGCACTGGTCATTTCCAACCCTTAGCTCGGGAGGTCAGTAGCCCCGGGGGAGGGGAGAAGGTTCTCTCACAGAGCAGGTAGACTGGAGTGGAGCCAGGCGGTGCGCGGCGTCCTCGCGCGTTGCGTCAACATGCGTTGCATCAAAGCAGTTTGTAACGCCAATATGTAATGCCAACATTTCCTCCCCCGCTCTGCGCCGGCTGTACCGTGGACTGCTATGATGCAGTCTCCTGTGTGCAAGCCCTGGTGTTCCTGCCACTCCCTCTAAAAACTGACCACACTAGGCATGAGAGCTCAGTGTGGTCAGTTCTCTAGCTGTGCTGGGAACTCAGCCTGCTCTCCTCCAATCATCAGACGTGTCCTGACACGCCTCCCCTCCCCCCGCACAGCCATTCACTGGGGAGCTCCGTGTTCTGCTGTTTCTCCTCCCCCAGCTCTTATGCAGCCGAGAACAGAGAGAATGTGATCACTCATACAGGGAGAGAAGGTTTTGCCTTTCATTTCTATTGTAAATGGTTTTACAAGGTGAGGATTGTCATTTACTGCGTGCAGCAAAGTAACGCCCCTGACAGTGATGGTGTGTATATGGAGGGGAGCCCCGAGAGTGCGCTGCCCTCTGCTGCTGCCTACATTGCCTTTCCACAAACCCCGCCTGACAACATTGCTGCTCACATGTCTAATAAACAATCGCACATACAACGCATATCACCACACATGTACTGCACCAGGGGCGGACTGACAACTCATGGGGCCCCTGGGCAATAGGGGATCATGGGGCCCCTGTGTCCTTGCCCAAACTCAGAAAAGCCTATGAAAAAGGTACCAGGGACATCTCATGGGGCCCCCTACTGATCCCGGGCCCTCGGGCAGTGCCTGAGTTTCCAAATGGTCAGTCCGCACCTGTACTGCACACGTCACACGTACAGTGCCCATATAACATGCACATACCACATATACACTGCATATATATGGCACAGACACTGCACATCATCACACATTGCCACACATATACTGCACACACACCACACACGTACCGCACATACACTGCACATATACTGCATATACACTGCGTTGCACAATCAACGCAATACACTACACATACAATGCCAATACAGTGCACATACACAGCACATATCACACGTACACCGCACATATATCACATGTACACCACACATATATCACATGTACACCATGCACATATCAAACATACACTACACATATCACGCATACGTCGCACACATATCACACATACACTACACACATACACCGGGCATATATCACACATACTTCACACACATATCACACGTATGTCGCACACATACACTACAGATATCACACGTACGTCGCACACATACACAGCACATATCACACGTACGTTGCACACATATCACACGTACATCACGCACATATTACACATACACTGCTCATATCACACGTACTTTGCACACATATCACACGTACGTCGCACACATATCACACATACACTGCACATATCACACGTATGCCGTGCACATATCACACATACGTCGCACATATCATGCATATGTCGCACATATCACACATATGTTGAGCACATATCACACCTATGCCGCACATATCATATGTATGTCCTGCACATATCACACGTATGCCGCACATATCACACGTACACTGCACATATCACACGTACGCCGCACATATCACACGTACACTGCACATATCACACGTACACTGCACATATCACACATACGCCGCACATATCACACGCTCTCTCATCCATCCTTCCAGACGGCCCACTGATAAGTCTCCGGTTGTCACCTGTCAGGATAGGCCGTCATCCTGCAGTCACCTGTCCTATCACATGTCCTCTGATTGTACCATGTGTCCGGCAGGAACACGGATGGCCCGGGCGGTGACACACCCTGCGCTGAATATCCAATATGGAGACCGGGAGAGTGAGAAGATGGACATGTACCTCCCGGAGCTGACATCACACACCTCCAGAGACAAAGGTGACACATGTTCCAGGACTTCCAGTGAATCTGTTAGCAGATGTGGCGGCTGCATTACTTTTCCTTTGTTTTCACCTGGTGATCCTGCCAGTAACACACTTCCTGTCTTAGGGTGACAACGCTCACTATACTCTGCCTATGGAGGAGCAGTGTTGTCACCCTAGGCTGCTCTCCTGATGTGGACTACAAACACCTCCCCCCTCCCCTCCATTACAGAGACTAGTGCTGTTCTGTCATTTCCAGGGAAGCCGATGATTTCAGAAAGTCAGAAATCCGACCCCCCCGGTGACCACAGGCTCCGCCTTCCAGCGTTTCCTCTGCTGGTGTATATTCATGGAGGATACTGGCAGTTCCTCAGGTAAGTAAGCTGTCCGTCACACTTGTAGCAGCCAATGAGCTGCTCCGGATCTCTTCCAGCTGAACTCCATCCTCCTGGTGTACCGGCTCCTCTCCTGCACTGAAATGGCTTCCCCCCCAGCAACAGTAGATCCACCCCAGGAGCAATTTGATGCCTTTCAAAAAAATGCACCCAGCAACACTTGACCCCCCAGCAGCAACAGTAGATACCTTACAACAAAATATACTCCCCCCTCGGCAACAATAGATCCATCTCAGCAACACTAGACCTCCTGACAGCAACTTAGATCTCCCAGCAACAATAGGCCCCCTCCTCAATAGTAGATCTCTCAGCAACAATAGATCCCTGCCAGCAATATAGACCTTCCATCAGCACGCTTCAATAGACCCTCCAGCATCCAAAAACAATAGACCCCTCCCTCAACAGTAGATCTCTCACAGCAACAATAGACCCCCTCCCCCAGCAACAACAGATGACTTGAAACAAAATACCCCCCTACCTTTCCCGGCAACAATAGAGTCCTGCCAGCAACTTAGACCCCCCAGCATCCAAAAACAATAGACCACTCCCGCAACAGTAGATCTCTTCCAGCACAATAGAATAGACCCTCCCAGCAACAATAGATTACTTTCAACAGAAAAAATTGCAACAATAGATCCACCCCAGCAACAATAGATGCCTTGAAACAAAATACTCCCCTGCCTTTCCCAGCAATAATAGATCCAGCCCAGAAACAATAGACACTTGCCAGCAACTTAGATCTCCCAGAATTCAGCAATAATAGGCCCCTCCCTCAACCGTAGATCTCTTGCCACCCATAGAGACCCCCCAGCAAAATCCCCCACCAGCAACAATAGACCCAATAATTTAGATGTTCTAGCAGCAAGCATCAATAAACCCTCCAGCATCCAGAAACAATAGACCCTTCCCTCAACAGTAGATCTTTCCCAGCAACAGTAGAATAGACCCCCCCCCCCAGCAACAATAGGTGCCTTTCAACAAAATACCCCAGCAACAATAGATCCACCCCAGCAACAATAGATGCCTTGCAACAATATACCCCCCCCCCCAGCAACAATAAATATATTTCAACAAAATACCCCCAGCAACAATAGACCACTGCCAGCAACTTATACCCCCCAGCATTCAGAAACAATAGACCCCTCCAAAAACAGTAGATCTCTTGGAAACAATTATACCCCTGGCAAAAATAGACCCCCCCCCCCAGCAACAATAAATGCATTTCAACAAAATACCCCCAGCAACAATAGACCACTGCTAGCAACTTATAACCCCCCAGCATTCAGAAACAATAGACCCCTTCAAAAACAGTATCTCTTGGGAATAATTATACCCCCGGCAACAAAACATCCCCCACCAGCAACAATAGATCCCTGCCAGCACTATAGACCTTCCAGCAGCATGCTTCAATAGACCCTCCAGCATCCAGAAACAATAGACCCCTCCATCAACAGTAGATCTCTCCCAGCAACAATAGACCCTTCTTCCCCCCTCAGCATCAATAGATCCCCCTGAAGCAACCAACATCAATAAATCCTTCTCTGACTTTTTTCTCTTCTGTGGTTAGTAAGGAGGAGTCGGGATTTGCGGCGCCCCCGCTGGTGTCTCATGGTATTGCAGTGATGGCGATGGATTACGATATCGCTCCTGGAGGTGAGAGCAGAAATCAAATCGATCGTCTTCCGGACCCCTCGCAATATTCTGACTTGGTGTCGTTCTCTCAGGTGACATGGACCTCATGGTGTCGCAGGTCAGACGCAGCATCGTCGCCGTTCTTCAACGCTTCCCGCAGATCACGTACGTTTCCTGCAAACTCTTTACTTCTACTTCATAAATTGTTTCAGATTTTTATGTAAGGAAGGAAAATGTCACCGGAGAGGAGGATTGATCGATGAGATACATTGTATCCAATGACAGAACGATCGATATCGCGGAGGAGGTCATGAACTGTAGCGGCTTCTTTGTATGGATCGTTCACAACCAAATGTAATGAAATCGGTCAGATCTGAGGGGTCGATGTATGAAAAACTGCTTCTGTGACTGTCACCCATCATTCCTGTGATTGACCGATTTCCTGTAATCGTCAGCGCCATCTAGTGGCCATAATGTGGTATTTTCCTGAAATACCTCAATCAGGAAATGAAGAAAACACCTAATTATGGCCTCTAGATGGCCTTGGTATTTTATAGTGCAGACAAGGGGCCCCAATAGTATAAAGTGCTGACAAGGGGCCCCCAATAGTATAAAGTGCAGACAAGGGGCCCCCAATAATATAAAGTGCTGGAAAGGGCCCCCAATAGTATAAAGTGCTGACAAGGGGCCCCCAATAGTATAAAATGCAGGAAAGGGCCCCTATAATATAAAATGCTGACAAAATATAAAGTGCTGACAAAGGGACCCCCAATAGTTTAAAATGCTGACAAGGGGCCCCCAATAATATAAAATGCTGACAAGAGGATTCCAATAGTATAAAGTTCTGACAAGGGGCCCCCAATAGTATAAAGTGCAGACAATGGGCCCCCAATAGTATAAAGTTCTGACAAGGGGCCCCCAATAGTATAAAGTGTAGACAAGGGGCCCCCAATAGTATAAAGTACAGACAACGGGCCCCGGTAGTGTGAAATGCAGATTGAAAATGCAACCAAATGTAAATGTATCCGGGAATGTTCTCTGCAGATCCATCTACCTGTGTGGACATTCTGCCGGGGCCCACCTGGCAGCCATGACGCTGAGCACAGACTGGTCACAGTGCGGGGGGGCCACTCCGGACATCAGAGGTCAGTGCCAGACATTAATATTCATCTCTATCCCCTGATAAGAAGTTGGAGGGGAACCCAGAACAGAGATGACCCCCGAGAGATCTGTAGAAAGAGTTCCATCACCCCCCCCTCCACTCCAGTTCCATCCTATCACCCCCCCCCTCCACTCCAGTTCCATCCTATCACCCCCCCCCTCCACTCCAGTTCCATCCTATCACCCCCCCTCCACTCCAGTTCCATCCTATCACCCCCCCCTCCACTCCAGTTCCATCCTATCACCCCCCCCCCCTCCAATTCCATCCTATCACCCCCCTCCAATCAAATCCCATCACCTCCCCTCCTCCACTCCAGTTCCATCCCATCACCCCCCCCTCCAATTAAATCCCATCACCCCCCCTCCTCCACTCCAGTTCCATCCCATCACCCCCCCCCCCTCCAATTCCATCCTATCACCCCCCCCTCCTCCACTTCAGTTCCATCTTATCACCCCCTCCGTCCAATTCCATCTTCTCACCCCCCCCCCTCCACTCCAGATCCATCATATCACCCCCTCCCTCCAATTCCATCTTCTCACACCCCCCTCCACTCCAGTTCCATCTTCTTACCCCCCCTCCACTCGAGATCCATCTTATCACCCCCCCCCCTCCAATTCCATCTTCTCCCCCCCCCCCTCTCCACTCCACTCCAGTTCCATCTTATCACCCCCCCCCCCACTCCACTCCCATCTTATCACCCCCCCCTCCTCCACTCCACTCCCATCTTATCACCCCCCTCACCCCCCACAAACACACGCACACTCCAATTCCATCTTATCACCCCCCACTGTTTGCTTGTTTGAAATATTACAAAGTGTCCCATTACTGGAGTGTGCGGAGTGCAGCACATTGCGACACCCTGACATACGGCGGGATATTCTGCAACACATCAGAACACAGCGTGTGAAATGGGAACAATTGTTTAGGATGGGCCCTGGCATTGATCCTGCGTTCATTGATTGATTGATCCTGTAGATCTCTGATTGGTTGATTGTTTTCATTTTCTGACTCTTCTCCCTCCATCTGTCCCCCCAGGGGCCCTCCTGGTCAGCGGAGTGTATGACCTGCTCCCCATCACCCACACCTACGTCAATGACGCCATAAAGATGTCCCAGTAAGAAGGTTTCTTCTTCCCTAATGCTGAGCGCAGTTATCCGTAACAGCCAATCAGAATGTATCCTTCTGTCATACCGACTTCTCGAAGCTGATGACAGCTGAAATCTGATTGGCTGCTAAGCACTAACGGACTGACAACTCATGGGGCCCCCGGGCAATAGGGGATTATGGGGCCCCTGTGTCCTCAACCACACTCAAACCACACCCAAAAAAGCCTATGAAAGATACCAGGGGCATCTCATGGGGCCCCCTACTGACCCCGGGCCCTCGGGCAGTGACCGAATGGTCAGTCCGCCCCTGGACGAGGCAAATATAATGGAATGTAAATCATCGATGTGTTCCGTCTGTTCTGAAATAAATCTTCACACAGCTGCTGCAGATACACTATATTGCCCCAAGTATTGGCCCCGCCCTACCAATCATGGGATTCAGGTGTTCCAATCCCCTCCATATCATGTGATTCAGGTGTTCCAATCCCCTCCATATCATGTGATTCAGGTGTCCCAATCCCCTCCATATCATGTGATTCAGGTGTTCCAATCCCCTCCCAATCATGGGATTCAGGTGTTCCAATCCCCTCCATATCATGTGATTCAGGTGTTCCAATCCCCTCCATATCATGTGATTCAGGTGTTCCAATCCCCTCCCAATCATGTGATTCAGGTGTTCCAATCCCCTCCATATCATGTGATTCAGGTGTTCCAATCCCCTCCATATCATGTGATTCAGGTGTCCCAATCCCCTCCATATCATGTGATTCAGGTGTTCCAATCCCCTCCCCTCCAATCATGGGATTCAGGTGTTCCAATCCCCTCCATATCATGTGATTCAGGTGTCCCAATCCCCTCCATATCATGTGATTCAGGTGTTCCAATCCCCTCCCAATCATGTGATTCACGTGTTCCAATCCCCTCCATATCATGTGATTCAGGTGTTCCAATCCCCTCCATATCATGTGATTCAGGTGTTCCAATCCCCTCTATATCATGTGATTCAGGTGTCCCAATCCCCTCCATGGACACAGGTGTATACAATCAAGCCCCTAGGCATGCAGACGGCTTCTACAAACATTGGTGAAAGAATGGGTCGCTTTCAGGAGCTCAGTGACTCCAAGCGTGGTCCCGTGATAGGTGGCCACCTGGGCAATAAGTCCATCCGTGACATTTCCTGGCTACTAAATATTCCACGCTCAACTGTTAGTGGGATTATAACAAAGTGGAAGCAATTGGGAACAACAGCCACTCAGCCACCAAGTGGTAGGCCACGTCACATGACAGGGCAGGGTCAGCACATGCTGAAGCGCACAGTGCGCAGAAGTCGCCAACTGTCTGCAGAGTCAATAGCTAAAGACCTCCAAACTTGGTGTGGCCTTCAGATGAGCCCAACAACAGTGTGTAGAGAGCTTCATGGAATGGGTTTCCATGGCCGAGCAGCTGCATCCAAGCCTTACATCACCAAGTGCAATGCAAAGCGTCGGATGCTGTGGTGTAAAGCACGCCGCCACTGGACTCTAGAGCAGAGGAGATGTGTTCTCTGGAGTGACCAATTACGCGTCTCTGTCTGGAAATCCAATGGACGTGTCTGGGTTTTGGCGGTGGCCAGGAGAACGGTACCTTCCTGACTGCATTGTGTCAAGTGTAAAGTTTGGTGGAGGGGGGATTATGGTGTGGGGGTGTTTTTCAGGGGTTGGACTTGGCCCCCTAGTTCCAGTGAAGGGAACACTTAAGGCGACATTTTGGACAATTTCATGCTCCCAACTTTGTGGGAAGAGTTTGGGGATCTCCCCTTCCTGTTCCAACATGACTGTCCACCAGTGCACAAAGCAAGGTCCATAAAGACATGGAGGAGCCAGTTTGGGGTGGAGGAACTTGACTGTCCTGCACAGAGTCCTGACCTCAGCCCCATAGAACACCTTTGGGATGAATTAGAGTGGAGACTGCGAGCCAGGCCTCCTCCCCCGACATCAGTGCCTGACCTGACAAATGTGCTTCTGGAAGAATGGTCCAACCTTCCCATAGACACCCTCCTAAACCTTGTGGACGGCCTTCCCAGAAGAGTTGAAGCTGTTATAGCTGCAAAGGGCGGGGCCAACTCAATATTGAACCCTACGGACTAAGACTGGGGGGCCATTATAGGTCATGTGAGGGGAAAGGGCGGGGCCAACTTAATATTGAACCCTACGGACTAAGACAGGGGGCCATTAAAGGTCATGTGTGTGGAAAGGGCGGGGCCAACTCAATATTGAACCCTACGGACTAAGACTGGGGGGGCATTAAAGGTCATGTGAGGGGAAAGGGCGGGGCCAACTTAACCATTAGCCGCGAGGCCAATGGCCGTTTGGCGGCTTCAGATGTGTCTCTTCACTCTGGGTGCACGCCATTTGGCGTGCTCCCGCACATGCGCAGTTTGCGCTAATGCAGAGCGGCGCAGCAGTGCGATCTGTCACCGGCCGTGCACCTCGGACACGGCCGATGACAGATCCGAGTACCGGCTCCCGTTGCTGGTACCATGTGACCTGCTGTGACCAATCACAGCAGGTCACGACAGTTGTATACAATGGATGGCTTCATTCATGATGCCATCCATTGTATACTAATGCCTAGCTGTGAATGGTCACAGCTAATCACATGCACATGTCATGTGATTAGCTGTGACCAAATCACAGCTAAGCACAAAAAAAAAAAAAAAAAAAAAAAAAAAAAAAAAAAAAGCTGAATGAATCGATTTCATTCAGGTAAATGCTTGCTTATAGCAAAGTAATTCTTTGCTATAAGCAAATTGTGTAAAAAAAAAATACTGATCACTTCCCCAAAGTAGTACAATGTTACTATGGTAACATTGTACTACTTTGGTCATAGTAAAATATGAAAAAAAAATCTTAAAAAAATTTTAAAAAATGTAATAAAAAATTAAATATAATAAAAAAAAAATATATATATATATATTTTTTTTTTTTTTCATACTGTCACCAGTCAGTGTCCCTGTTAACCGCCATGCCAGTTATATGATGACGCTGTACTGCACTGGTGACAGTATGTAAAAAAAAAAATAGTGAAAATAATTTTTTTCATTTTTTCATTTTCCGAAAAATTATGACAAAAAAATACAACTTCAAAAAACTCGCCATGCCTCTTATGAAGTACGTCGGACTGTCTACTCTGCAAAAATGGGTCATTTGGGGGATATCTGTACTATTCTGACATTTGGGGGATATCTGTACTGTCCTGACATTTGGGGGATATCTGTACTGTCCTGACATTTGGGGGATATCTGTACTGTCCTGACATTTGGGGGATATCTGTCCTGTCCTGACATTTGGGGGATATCTGTACCGTCCTGACATTTGGGGGGATATCTGTACCGTCCTGACATTTGGGGGATATCTGTACTGTTCTGACATTTGGGGGATATCTGTACTGTCCTGACATTTGGGGGATATCTGTACTATTCTGACATTTGGGGGATATCTGTACTGTTCTGACATTTGGGGGATATCTGTACTGTCCTGACATTTGGGGGATATCTGTACTGTTCTGACATTTGGGGGGATATCTGTACTGTCCTGACATTTGGGGGGATATCTGTACTGTCCTGACATTTGGGGGATATCTGTACTGTTCTGACATTTGGGGGGATATCTGTACTGTCCTGACATTTGGGGGGATATCTGTACTGTCCTGACATTTGGGGGATATCTGTCCTGTTCTGACATTTGGGGGGATATCTGTACTGTCCTGACATTTGGGGGGATATCTGTACTGTCCTGACATTTGGGGGATATCTGTACCGTCCTGACATTTGGGGGATATCTGTACTGTTCTGACATTTGGGGGATATCTGTCCTGTCATTTGGGGGATATCTGTACTATTCTGACATTTGGGGGATATCTGTACTGTTCTGACATTTGGGGGATATCTGTACTGTCCTGACATTTGGGGGATATCTGTACTGTTCTGACATTTGGGGGGATATCTGTACTGTCCTGACATTTGGGAGGATATCTGTACTGTCCTGACATTTGGGGGATATCTGTCCTGTTCTGACATTTGGGGGGATATCTGTACTGTCCTGACATTTGGGGGATATCTGTCCTGTTCTGACATTTGGGGGGATATCTGTACTGTCCTGACATTTGGGGGATATCTGTACTGTTCTGACATTTGGGGGATATCTGTACTGTCCTGACATTTGGGGGATATCTGTACTATTCTGACATTTGGGGGATATCTGTACTGTTCTGACATTTGGGGGATATCTGTACTGTCCTGACATTTGGGGGATATCTGTACTGTTCTGACATTTGGGGGGATATCTGTACTGTCCTGACATTTGGGGGGATATCTGTACTGTCCTGACATTTGGGGGATATCTGTCCTGTTCTGACATTTGGGGGGATATCTGTACTGTCCTGACATTTGGGGGATATCTGTCCTGTTCTGACATTTGGGGGGATATCTGTACTGTCCTGACATTTGGGGGATATCTGTACTGTCCTGACATTTGGGGGATATCTGTACCGTCCTGACATTTGGGGGATATCTGTACTGTCCTGACATTTGGGGGATATCTGTACCGTTCTGACATTTGGGGGATATCTGTACTGTTCTGACATTTGGGGGATATCTGTACTGTTCTGACATTCTTGGACCTCAAGAAATTAGATTGGCTGTCAGTACTTCAGGATTGATCAATATTCAGATCTATACCATAGTTTGTGAACTCTATAACATTCCTACAGATAAATAATACATCCTAATTTGGGTTATTTTCACCAAAGACATGTAGCAGAATACATCTCGGCCTAAATTTATGAAGAACAATTATTTATTTGTAAACTTTAATAACAGAAACAAAGAAAAATGTGGTTTTTTTTCAAAATTTTTGGTCTTTTTTTGTTAATTTAGCAAAAATTAAAAACACCAGCGGTGATTAAATACCACCAAAAGAAAGCTCTAGTTGTGTGAAGAAAATGATAAAATTTTAGTTTGGGTACAATGTTGTATGACCGCGCAATTGTCATTCAAAATGTGAGAGCGCTGAAACCTGAAAACTGGCCTGGGCAGGAAGGTGTAAAATTGCCCGGTATTGAAACGGTTAATATTGAACCCTACGGACTAAGACTGGGGGGCCATTAAAGGTCATGTGTGTGGAGAGGGAGGGGCCAACTCAATATTGAACCCTACGGACTAAGACTGGGGGGCCATTAAAGGTCATGTGTGTGGAGAGGCCGGCGGCCCAATACTTGGGGCAATATAGTGTACTTTGAATCTGTCCTCATATGGAGTTGCAACATGCCGGCCAAAAGCTGAAATCAGCCTTGCTGTGGGAGGGGCTACTCTGTAAGCCTATGGACATTGCCATCAGATATATATTTTCATACAAAGTCCATGCATGCTGAGTGATGTGTCAGTGTGACCCTTCCAGGTATTTATTCCCTCTCCCAGAGATCACAGGACTCCCCCTGACAATGTCTTCATCTGATCTTCTCTCCAGAAGGATGGCGCCATCTTTGTTCTGGCATCATCCGAATCACCATCTACTTCCTGGACAGAGATGCCGGCTTAGAGATGACACAATCATGTAAATCCTGGTGCCTGTGCAGTTCTTGGCTGTGTTCACAAATGTATGACACAGATCAGCCCCTGACGCAGCCTCTCACCTTGTGACTTGCTACAAAGTTACAATGTACAGTCTGATCACTGGGGGGGGGGACTGAGGAAATGACTCCTCCTCCTTCTACAAAGTTACAATGTACAGTCTGATCACTGGGGGAAGGGAAACTGGGGAAATGCTTCCTCCTCCTTCTACAAAGTTACAATGTACAGTCTGATCACTGGGGGAGGGGAGGCTAAGGAAATGCCCCCTCCTCCTCCTTCTACAAAGTTACAGTGTACAGTCTGATCACTGGGGGAGGGGAGACTGAGGAAATGCTCCTCCTCCTTCTACAAAGTTACAATGTACGGTCTGATCACTGGGGGAGGGGAGACTGAGGGAATGACTCCTCCTCCTTCTACAAAGTTACAATGTACAGTCTGATCACTGGGGGAGGGGAGACTGAGGAAATGACTCCTCCTCCTTCTACAAAGTTACAATGTGCAGTCTGATCACTGGGGGAGGGGAGACTGAGGAAATGACTCCTCCTCCTTCTACAAAGTTACAATGTACAGTCTGATCACTAGGGAAGGGAGACTGAGGAAATGCTTCCCCCTGCCTGCAGCAGACGGATGACATCATCTCAGCCTAGGCACAGTTTCTGGACTGACAGGTGAGTAATATATTTTTGCAGACTGAGGATGGATCATGACACTTCTCTTCTTCCACAGGGAGGTGGCAATAAGGAATAGCCCCATACAACTTACAGCACTGCTGAAAAACCATGCAAACAACTGCCAGGTGACCATTGCAGTGGCTGAGCATGATTCTCCGGAGTTCCACAGACAATCGCTGGAATATTTCCAGGTAACTCTCTGTATGAAGCACATCCTCTGGGACATGTGGGGAATGGGCAGTAAAATCCATTCCCACCTTCAGGGGGCGCATTCCCTGTTCCCAGAGAGCTGTGCACTAATGAGGGCTCAGCTGCCCCACCCCCGAGGATGCAGCACAGCTCAGTGTACAGTGCTGTCCACTAGGGGCTCCTGGAGCAGCTCACTGCCCTGAGGACACATGTGCATCCCTGCTATGCATGGATTGTCATTGCTGTCATGTCTGAACATGCTCGCTGCCTGGCTGTCATTGTTGTGTCTGAACATGCTCACTGCCTGGCTGTCATTGTTGTGTCTGAACATGCTCGCTGCCTGGCTGTCATTGTTGTGTCTGAACATGCTCACTGCCTGGCTGTCATTGTTGTGTCTGAACATGCTCGCTGCCTGGCTGTCATTGCTGATGCGTCTGAACATGCTCACTGCCTGGCTGTCTTTGCTGACATGTTTAAACATGCTTATTGCCTGGCTGTCATTGCTGATGCATCTGAACATGCTCACTGCCTGGCTGTCATTGTTGCCGTGTCTGAACATGCTCATTGCTGATGTGTTTGAACATGCTTGCTGCCTGGCTGTCCTTGCTGACATGTCTGAACATGCTCGCTGCCTGGCTGTCCTTGCTGACATGTCTGAACATGCTCACTGTCTGGCTGCTTTGTTTATGAATCTGATTCTCAGAATTCCGTCTACAGAGGTTTGGATGACATTTTCCATCCATTTTTTTTCTCTGCAGAGTCTGAAGGATTTGGGCCTCGCCGTCTCCTATCAGAGGGTGGAGGACACGGATCACTTTGATGTCGTAGAACGCTTATCCCAGGATGGATATGTTCTCACTCAGGTGAGATCTGCACCCGCCCCATGTGTCTATACCCGCCCCATGTGTCTATACCCTCCCCATGTGTCTATACCCGCCCCATGTGTCTACACAACACACCCTCCATGCTGGGTTACTTGTTACCAAACCATGTCAGTGAGTGCCGCAGAGCAGACACACGCAGTTGTTTGCAGCAAATGTCTTTCATTTATTCTCCAGATACATCATAATAGACGGGTGAACTCTCTGCTGCAACACTCACCTTCAGTCCAGAGCTGTCCTCTGCACTACTTCTTCTCTGCCTGTAGATGGCAGCAATAATTGAGGCTGAGAGCCCATTTATTTTCCTGCTTTGTGTAAAAGCCGTATTAAACCCAAAAATAAACATTTATGATATTGCAGTGTACCGAGGGCACAATACTTGGGGTGTCAGGAGGGCACAGTACTGGGGGTGTCTGGAGGGCACAGTATTGGGGGTGTCAGGAGGGCACATTACTGGGATCAGGAGGGCACAGTACTGGGGGTGTCAGGAGGTCACAGTACTGGGGGAGTCTGGAGGGCACATTACTGGGATCAGGAGGTCACAGTACTGGGGGTGTCTGGAGGGCACACTACTGGGGGTGTCTGGAGGACACACTACTGGGGGTGTTAGGAGGGCACATTACTGGGATCAGGAGGGCACAGTACTGGGGGTGGCAGGAGGGCACAGTACTGGGGGTGGCAGGAGGGCACAGTACTGGGGGTGGCAGGAGGGCACAGTACTAGGGGTGTCTGGAGGGCATAGTACTTGGGGTGTCTAGAGGGCACACTACTGGGGGTGTCTGGAGGGCACAGTACTGGGGGTGTCTGGAGGGCACACTACTGGGGGTGTCAGGAGGGCACATTACTGGGATAAGGAGGGCACATTACTGGGATCAGGAGGGCACATTACTGTGATCAGGAGGGCACATTACTGGGATCAGGAGGGCACAGTACAGGGGGAATCAGGAGGGCACAGTACAGGGATCAGGAGGGCACAGTACAGGGATCAGGAGGGCACAGTACAGGGATCAGGAGGGCACAGTACTGGGATCAGGAGGGCACAGTACAGGGATCAGGAGGGCACAGTACAGGGATCAGGAGGGCACAGTACAGGGATCAGGAGGGCACAGTACTGGGATCAGGAGGGCACAGTACAGGGATCAGGAGGGCACAGTACAGGGATCAGGAGGGCACAGTACTGGGATCAGGAGGACACAGTACAGATTCTGGGACACTGCCCAAGACAGCTTTGTAAAAAGCATGACTGTCCCGGCAAATCAGGGACAGTCGGCAAGTATGATGTAATGCAAGATTATCATGGGGCCCCCATGCACCTGGGGCCCCTGGGCAGTGCCCAGCAGTGCTCATGCATCAAGACAGCCCTGTACACTACTCTGCATTATAACACGCTACAACACAGGGATGTCACCTTTGTGCGTCAACTGCCATTCAAAATGAATGCCCTGCAATGCATGTCACCAGGACATGGAAGTGGCCCCGAGTTATGGCCAGCATCGCTCAGCTCAGTCGTGAACGCACCTCCAGGATGCTCCAGCATCAGGTCACCTCTGGGCACCAATTTAGCAGCTGGAATAACCCAACAACCGGAGAGGATATTCCAAGAATTAGGATTCCCGGATTCCAGAGCCTTCTCTCTCTAGTGTAGCACTGTGAACCCTGATAATGGGTCATATATTACCCCCGCCGTGGTTCCCGGGCTCTCCCATTCCTCTGCATAGCCTGAGACCAGCGGGTGAAAATGCGGAGATGGGAACCTGTCCCTTAGGAAATCATGGTAAATGGACTGTACTGCATTTCGGCAAAACGTAAAATGCTGCAGAAAACGCTTAGGTGGGAACCCGGGGTAATTGCGCCTCACATGAGGTATCTTTGTGAATATTGGAGTGAGAGAACTGTAAACTGATATCCTGTAAAGGCTTTGGAAGTGTCGCCTATGGACAATTGTATAGTTCTTTGAGTTTAATGGGAGTACACAATTTTTAAGACTTGACATGTTTGGGATCGATTTACTCGACACAACCCAATCTTCTATATTTTAATTGGGTATATTATTTTGGTTTTTTTCAACACAAAAAAGTTGATACTACTATTTTATTCTCCAGGGGCCTCTGCTTTCAGAAAAAAATATACTTTCTTTGGGGGGGTTACAGTGAATGCAGATTTTAACATTTGTGCAACAAAAAAATGTAAGACTTGCCCCGGTAGGTGAGTGGTTAACCAGCAGAACTCATTCGAATGCATATTGTGCCGGCACTGATGGCGAGTTTGGTTCTGGCAGTGCAGGTACTGTGCACATGTGTGAGGGGCTGGGAGCTTTAAGATACAGGGACAGCTAACAATGACATGAGCGCCATTTTATGAATGTTGAGCGTTGGCAATGTTACATGTTGGTTTATTTTAGTAATTATTTGTTTCATTTTATTTACAGCTCCTTCTAGAAATGATCTTGAACAAGAGAAGCAAATATCATTAGACCAATGGGAGGCGAATACTGGTGGCATGTGATCAATGGGAGATGAATACTGGGAGTCTGTGATAAATGGGAGACGTATACTAGGAGCATGTGACCAATGGGAAACATATACTGGGAGCATGTGATCAATGGGAGACGAATACTGGGAGCATGTGACCAATGGGAGATGTATACTGGGAGCATGTGACCAATGGGAGATGAATACTGGGAGCATGTGACCAATGGGAGATGAATCCTGGGAGCCTGTGATAAATGGGAGACGTATACTGGGAGCATGTGATCAATGGGGGACAAATACTAGGAGCATGTGACCAATGGGAAACATATACTGGGAGCATGTGATCAATGGGAGACGAATACTGGGAGCATGTGATAAATGGGAGATGAATACTGGGAGCATGTGACCAATGGGAGACGTATACTGGGAGCATGTGATCAATATGAGATGAATACTGGGAGCCTGTGATCAATGGGAGACATATACTGGGAGCATGTGACCAATGGGAGACGTATACTGGGAGCATGTGACCAATGGGAGACGTATACTGGGAGCATGTGATAAATGGGAGATGTATTCTGGGAGCATTTGACCAATGGGAGATGAATACTGGGAGCCTGTGACCAATGGGAGACGAATACTGGGAGCATGCGATAAATGGCAGACGAATACTAGGAGCATGTGACCAATGGAAGACATATACGGGGAGCAATGTGACCAATGGGAGACGAATACTGGGAGCATGTGATCAATGGGAGATGAATACTGGGAGCATGTGACCAATGGGAGACGTATTCTGGGAGCATGTGACCAATGGGAGACATATTCTGGGAGCATGTGATCAATGAGAGACATATTCTGGGAGCATGTGACCAATGGGAGATGTATTCTGGGAGCATGTGATCAATGGGAGACATATTCTGGGAGCATGTGATCAATGGGAGACATATTCTGGGAGCATGTGACCAATGGGAGATGTATTCTGGGAGCATGTGACCAATGGGAGATGTATTCTGGGAGCATGTGACCAATGGGAGATGTATTCTGGGAGCATGTGACCAATGGGAGATGTATTCTGGGAGCATGTGATCAATGAAAGATGTATTCTGGGAGCATGTGATCAATGGGAGACATATTCTGGGAGCATGTGACCAATGGGAGACGTATTCTGGGAGCATGTGACCAATGGGAGATGTATTCTGGGAGCATGTGACCAATGGGAGACGAATACTTGGGTGATCAATGGCGGACGTACTGTATACTGGGGCACATGTGATCAACACCCCTAGAAAGAAGCTGAAGTTTGATCTGCTTATACTTTGCCTTCCCTGCCCCCTCCCCTCATTAACATAATAATGTATATTGAAAATAAAACCTTTCCGCTCATCACTTACCTTCCTTTATTTCCGGCGATGTCATATTATACAAAGTGGCCCTGTGGATGCACCAAATTCAAAAGAATTCCCTCCAGTTGGTAGTTAATGAAACTGGAGGTATGTAGGGCCAACAATAAGCCGGCATACAGAGATATGCAGAGAGCTGGGTGTGGGGAGCAGAATGCAGAGAGCAGAGTGCTGAGTACACGGTGCTGAGTGTGAATTACAGAGTGCTGAGAGTGGAGAGCAGAATGGATGGGAGAAGAATGGATGGTGCTGAGAGTGGAGAGCAGAATGGATGGGAGAAGAATGGATGGTGCTGAGAGTGGAGAGCAGAATGGATGGGAGAAGAACGGATGGTGCCGAGAGTGGAGAGCAGAATGGATGGGAGAAGAACGGATGCTGCTGAGAGTGGAGAGCAGAACAGAAGGTGCTGAGAGTGGAGAGCAGAATGGATGGGAGAAGAACAGATGGTGCTGAGATTGGAGAGCAGAACGGATGGGAGAAGAATGGATGGTGCTGAGAGTGGAGAGCAGAACGGATGGTGTTGAGAGTGGAAAGCAGAATGGATGGGAGAAGAACGGATGGTGCTGAGAATGGACTGTGCGGTTCTGAGAGTGGACTGTGCGGTGCTGAGAGTGGAGTGTGCGGTGCTTAGAGTGGACTGTGCGATGCTGAGAGTGGACTGTGCGGTGCTGAAAGTGGACTGTGCGGTGCTGAGAGTGGACTGTGCGGTGCTGAGAGTGGACTGTGCGGTGCTGAGAGTGGAGAGTGCGGTGCTGAGAGTGGACTGTGCGATGCTGAGAGTGGACTGTGCGGTGCTGAGAGTGGACTGTGCGGTGCTGAGAGTGGAGAGTGCGGTGCTGAGAGTGGACTGTGCGATGCTGAGAGTGGACTGTGCGGTGCTGAGAGTGGAGTGTGCGGTGCTGAGAGTGGACTGTGCGGTGCTGAGAGTGGACTGTGCGGTGCTGAGTGCAGAGTGTGGTGTGTAGAGGACCTGTCCCTATACACTGTACAGCAGAGTGCCATGTTTGCCGCTGAGCAGCATTACACTGATCTTCCCTTTTATTTGCTGTGTAGAGGAGTAACATCAGCAGGAGGCATGGGAACAGCAGTACACTGATCATTCTAGAAATTAGCTGTGCAGGGGGGTGTCAGCAGGAGGCATAGGAACAGCATTACACTGATCGTTCCTTTTATTAGCTGTGCAGAGGAGCAACATCAGCAGGAGGCCTAGGAACAGCAGTACACTTATCTTAATGTTGTTAGCTGATCTTCCTAATGATTAGCTGTGCAAAGGACATGTCAATACACTGATCTTTCTAGTAATTAGCTGTACAGGGGGCATGTCAGCAGGAGGCATAGGAACAGTAGTACACTGATCTTCCCTTTTATTAGTTGTGCAGAGGGGCAACATCAACAGGAGGCATAGGAACAGCAGTGCGCTGATCTTCCCAGTGATTAGCTGTGCAGGGGGCATGTCAGCAGGAGGCATAGGAACAGTAGTACACTGATCTTCCCAGTGATTAGCTGTGCAGGGGACATGTCAGCAGGAGGCATAGGAACAGTAGTACACTGATCCTCCCAGTGATTAGGTGTACAGGGGGACATGTTTGCAGGAATCATGGGGGGGGGGTGTCAGCAGTAGGCACTGGCACAGCAGTACACTGGTCCTCTCTTCCTAGTGATTAACTGTGCAAGGGGTTGTATCCGCACAAGTCTGACCAATGGTGTACAGGCAGACTGTGCTCTCAAGTAGAATAAGCAAGCTGGGCACCCTGGGGTGGATGTGCTTCCATCCCTGAAGCGGTCAACTATTTAATGAAAGTCCCTATGAAAGCAGAGGGACTGTCAGGATCAGCAGGAATGTGACATAAAGGAAGCCATGAACAGAGAACAGGATACTTTTTATTAAACAAAAACAGGGTAACACAGACACACATCAGGAATGGGAAACATGGATGTAACATACATCGTAAGACTCAGGCCTCACGCCGTACACATGACAACAGACATTACTTACAACTGTTGCTGAATGGCATCCCATCATAACTTGCCATGGCGCGGTGCCAGAAACCGTGCGGGCGCTTTGTCATCTGATTCATTTTGAATCGGCTACCTAAAGAAACCAACTTGTAAAAAACCACATTAACATAACACACTCCAAAAACAAAGTGTGATCCCCGGCTAACAGAGGCTCCACCCCCTCCCAGCTCCACCCAAAATAAATAGAACATTTGGGCTGGAGTTGGGTAACTGGTTAATTTTGACTTGCGTATGAAAAGGTAATCCGATACAAACGTCTCTGGATCCCTGAGCAACTAATCCAGTCCTTCTTTTCATTGAACCTTTGGACTGTAGGAAGAGGACTGTTGAGTAACATGAGAGACTTTACCAGCGCTCACTGCTGCCGGTGCACTCGAGGACCTCGTGGGTTGCATGTAGATCGTTGCTGGGCAGCAGGTAGAGCGCTAGTGGGCTGCAGGTAGCATGCTTGCGGGCTACTTGTAGAGTGCTGTGGGACCCCACATAGATTGTTGGTGGGCCGCGGGTGGCGTGCTGGCGGGCCACTCCTAGATTGTTGGTGGGCCGCATGTAGATCGCTGGTGGGTCGCAGGTTGAGTGCTGGTGGGAGGAAGGTAGAGCGATGTTGGGCCGCAGACAGGGCATTGGTTGTCCAAAAGTAGCCTGCTGGTGGGCCACAGGGAGAGTGCTGATGGGCTGCATGCGGAGTGCTGGTAGGCCCTAGGTTGCGTGCTGGTGGGCCACAGGTGGACTGCTGGTGGGCAATGAGTGGAGTGCTGGTGGATGTTAGGTAGAGTGCTGGTGGACACCAGGTAGATCGTTGGTTGGCAGCAGTTGGAGTACTGGTGGGCCACAGGTAGAATGCTGGTGGGTGGCAAGTAGAGTGCTGGTGGATGGTAGGTAGAGTATTGGTGGACACCAGGTAGATTGCTGGTAGGTGGCAGGTTGAGCGCTGGTTGGCAGCATGTAGATTGTGGGTGGGCTGCAGGTAGAGCGCCGGTGGGTGAAAGGTAAAGCGCTGGTGGACTGCATGTAGATCACTTGTGGGTGGCACTTGGGACTCTGGTGGGCAGCAGGTAGACTGCTGGTGAGTGTCAGGTAAAGCTCCAGTGGGCTGCAGGTAGAGCGCCGGTGGGTGGAAGGTAAAGCGCTGGTGAACTGCATGTAGATCACTTGTGGGTGGCACTTGGGACTGTGGTGGGCAGCAGGTAGACTGCTGGTGGGCATCAGGTAAAGCTCCGGTGGGCTGCAGGTAGAGCGCTGGTGGGTGGAAGGTAGAGAGCTGGTGGACTGCATGTAGATCATTTGTGGGAGGCACTTGGGACTCTGTTGGGCAGCAGGTAGACTGCTGATGGGTGTCAGGTGAAGTTCCGGTGGGCTGCAGGTAGAGCACTGGTGGATGGAAGACAGAGAGCTGATGGACTGCATGTAGATCACTTGTGGGTGGCACTTGGGACTCTGGTGGGCAGAAGGTAGAGTGCTGGTGGGCATCAGGTAAAGCTCCGGTGGGCTGCAGGTAGTGCGCTGGTGGGTCCCAAGTTGAGCGCTGGTGGACAGCAGGTGGAGAGCTGGTAGGCTGCCTGTATAGTGCTGGTGGGGTGTTGGCAGAGCGCTGGTGGACAGCAGGTGGAGCGTTGGCAGGCCACCTGTGTAGTGCTGGTGGGCTGTAGGCAGAGCGCCGGTGGCCAGCAGGTGGAACGCTGGAAGACCTACTGTACAGTGCTGGTGGGCTGTAGGCAGAGAGCCGGTGGCCAGCAGGTGGAGTGCTGTTGGGCCGCATGTAGAGCACTGGTGAGCTGCCCATAGAGCGCTGGTGGGCCACCTGTAGAGTGCTGGTGGGCTGGAGGTAGAACGCTGGTGATCAGGTGGGCTGCTTGTAGAGTGCTGGGGGGCTGTATCTAGAGCACTGGTGGACAGCAGGTGGAGTGCTGATGGACACATGTAGATTTCTGGTGAGCCTTATCCACACCTCCCAATTCTGAAATGATAAGAAGGACCCCTATCAGCACACAGTGTGTATGTCACAATCCTGGTGACACCAACAACACAGATCTAACATACAGAAAGTGATTGGCTGAACCACACAAGGGATTCTATGACCTCTATTTTTCCTTTATATTGGCTTATTACAGTGGTCTCCAAACTTCAGCCCTTTGCTTGCCCTATTCCTGTCACTGACACCAACAATGGGGCACAATTGCGGCCCTTAGCCTTCTCTTCTCAGGTCCCCATCAGGACCCCTCCCTCCTGCCAAGCCCCTGCACAGCAAGCACCTTGCTATGGGGGCACTTGAGAAGGCTCTCTCCCGAGCTGCTTCCCTGCGTGTCCATTTACAGACAGAGCCATGGCTCAGCCCTGCCCCCTCTCTCTCCTCATTGGCTTACTGGCTGTGAGTGGATACCACTTCCGTCTTAGCCAATGAGGAAGAAGAGTCCCCGGAGAACTGAGGCTCTGATGCACATTGCTGGATCGCGATCAAATGAAATCTGCCATAAATAATCATAATAAAAAAACTGTCATAAAAGTCAACAATAATAATTGAATCAGATAAGTATGAATGGAACCAAACGCGTCAGATTTGATAAAAGCAAAAGAAGATCCATATCAGGCTGAACATGGGGGGGTGGTCAGCATTAACTATTATCGATAAAACAGCTTATGTCCACCTCTACGTTAAGGCCGTTAGGGTGCAAAGTGCAAAGTACATGTATCCACTTTGTAATAATAATATATACTATAATAAATTGTAAAATAATAATATATACTATAATTAATTGTAAAATAATATATAGTAAATTGTAAAATAATAATATATAATAAATTGTAAAATAATAATATATAATAAATTGTAAAATAATAATATATACTATAATTGTAAAATAATATATAATAAATTGTAAAATAATATATACTATGATAAATTGTAAAATAATAATATATTCTATAATAAATTAATTGTAAAATAATATATAGAAAATTGTAAAATAATAATATATATTAAATTGTAAAATAATAATATATTCTATAATAAATTGTAAAATAATAATATAGTCTATAATAAATTGTAAAATAATAATATATAATAAATTGTAAAATAATAATATATACTATAATAAATTGTAAAATAATAATATATAATAATAAATGACATCAGATAACATACTACAAGAACGTGTAATATAATGTTCTATAATGTAATCAATGATAATCCTATATAAAATATGAATACAATAATAGTTGATACAATAAAGGGAATAAATAATGGAGAGAGGAGGGTGGGAATCGCCTGGCAGTATACAGAGCCCTGTGCATAGAGCCGTACACACCATGGACAAGCAGATTGGGGGTCAGTAGGGCACAAGGTGGGATGAGGTAGACTCTCGGCACACGTGACTCCCCGTCGGGATTACACGGCAACCAATCAGCGTTCACGTTGTAACTTTTCCTTAGAGAACAAAACAAAAAAAAACAGTTCTATCCGCACAGTTTCAGCATTTCTTCCCCCGTACATCGCCCCCGGAGGGTTCCCCTTTACGTTATAGAAAATAAAATAAATAATTGTAGTCACCGTGCGCGGGGGATGCCGGGAGTTGTAGTTCCGGGTTCTCTTAAAGAGCGGCCCTACAGGCTATTGGCCGCAATGGTCACGTGTTCACTGGGCTCGCGTGACGTCACCGGGATTTGAATCTAGCGCCATGTCGTACAGGTCTCCGCTCGTCCTTTCCGAATCCGCCCCGGGGGAGCCCAAACTACCGGAGGAATGGCGGCTCTATCTGATGGACACCCGGATCAGGACCTTCAGCAACTGGCCGTTCACCGAGGGCTGCGCCTGTACCCCGGAGAGGGTGAGAGAGAAGGGGGGAGCAATGCCATCCGTGTCGACCATTACAGGAATTTCCTTTTACTTCCGGTCATATGGGCAAAACAGGAAGTGAGGGAATCCCAGAACAGGTGTCCCTATTGGAAGATTTCCCTTCTATTTCTGTCTGAGGGGCAACCCCTAATGTGGAGCAATAGAAGTCTCTGTACCGGGGGAGGGTTGGTGTCCAAATGGGGGGGTGCAATGGAGGTCCCTGTAGTGGGGGTGGGGCAATGAAGGTCCCTACACTGGTGGGGGATGGGGGTTGTCCAGTGGAAGTCCCTATACAGGGGAGGGGATCCAGTTGAGTTCCTTATACTGGGGGGTCCAAATGCAGTCCCTATATTGGGGGTCCAATAGATGTCCCCATAATGGGGGGGGGGTCCAAATGCAGTCCTTATACTTGGAGAATTGTCCAATAGATGTCCCTATACTGGGGAATGGGGGAGCGGTGTCCAATGGAAGACCCTATACTGGGGAATGGGGGAGCGGTGTCCAATGGAAGACCCTATACTGGAGAATGGGGGGGGGGGGGGATGTCCAATGGAAGACCCTATACTGGAGAATGGGGGGGGGGAGGATGTCCAATGGAAGACCCTATACTGGAGAATGGGGGGGGAGGATGTCCAATGGAAGACCCTATACTGGAGAATGGGGGGGGAGGATGTCCAATGGAAGACCCTATACTGGAGAATGGGGATGGGGGGGATGTCCAATGGAAGACCCTATACTGGAGAATGGGGATGGGGGGGATGTCCAATGGAAGACCCTATACTGGAGAATGGGGATGGGGGGGATGTCCAATGGAAGACCCTATACTGGAGAATGGGGATGGGGGGGATGTCCAATGGAAGACCCTATACTGGAGAATGGGGATGGGGGGGGATGTCCAATGGAAGACCCTATACTGGAGAATGGGGATGGGGGGGATGTCCAATGGAAGACCCTATACTGGAGAATGGGGATGGGGGGGGATGTCCAATGGAAGACCC
>NW_028321376.1:0-58001 GCF_062004578.1 Staurois parvus | reverse complement strand
TCCCCGCCCCCATCAGAATACACTGATCAGATGGTCCCTGCTGAACGGGCCGACTGCATATATGACCGGCTTCAGGGTGTTGCTGGGGATGTCATACTCCATGCAATCTTATCATGAGAGAGGCAGGAAGTCAGTTACAGGAGCAGGGGGACGAGGATTGTTGGTCATTTTCACAACTGCATGATTGTCATGACTCCAGTATATATTATGTACAGTCAGGTCCATAAATATTGGGACATGGACACAATTCTAACATTTTTGGCTCTATACACCACAATGGATTTGAAATGAAATGAACAAGATGTGCTTTAACTGCAGACTGACAGCTTTAATTTGAGGGTATTTACATCCAAATCAGGTGAACGGTGTAGGAATTACAACAGTTTGCATATGTGCCTCCCACTTGTTAAGGGACCAAAAGTAATCGGACAAGTGGCTTCTCAGCTGTTCCATGGCCAGGTGTGTGTTATTCCCTCATTATCCCAATTACAATGAGCAGATAAAAGGTCCAGAGTTCATTTCAAGTGTGCTATTTGCATTTGGAATCTGTTGCTGTCAACTCTCAAGATGAGATCCAAGGAGCTGTCACTATCAGTGAAGCCATCATTAGGCTGATAAAACAAAACAAACCCATCAGAGAGATAGCAAAAACATTAGGCGTGGCCAAAACAACTGTTTGGAACATTCTTAAAAAGAAGGAACGCACCGGTGAGCTCAGCAACACCAACAGACCCGGAAGACCACGGAAAACAACTGTGGTGGATGAGCGAAGAATTCTTTCCCTGGTGAAGAAAACACCCTTCACAACAGTTGGCCAGATCAAGAACACTCTCCAGGAGGTAGGTGTATGTGTGTCAAAGTCACCAATCAAGAGAAGACTTCACCAGAGTGAATACAGAGGGTTCACCACAAGATGGAAACCATTGGTGAGCCTCAAACACAGGAAGGCCAGATTAGAGTTTGCCAAACGACATGTAAAAAAGCCTTCACAGTTCTGGAACAACATCCTATGGACAGATGAGACCGACATCAACTTGTACCAGAGTGATGGGAAGAGAAGAGTATGGAGAAGGAACTGCTCATGGTCCTCAGCATACCACCTCATCAGTGATCATGGTGGTGGTAGTGTCATGGCGTGGGCATGTATGGCTGCCAATGGAACTGCTTCTCTTGTATTTATTGATGATGTGACGGCTGACAGAAGCAGCCGGATGAATTGTGAAGTGTTTCGGGAATATTATCGGCTCATATTCAGCCAAATGCTTCACAACTCATTGGACGCTTCACAGTGCAGATGGACAATGACCCAAAGCAGACTGCAAAAGCCACCAAAGAAGTGGAATGTTCTGCAATGGCCAAGTCCATCACCTGACCTGAATCCGATTGAGCATTTCACTTGCTGAAGACAAAACTGAAGGGAAAATGCCCCAAGAACAAGCAGGAACTGAAGACAGTTGCAGTAAAGGCCTGGCAGAGCATCACCAGGGATGACACCCAGCGTCTGGTGATGTCTATGCGTTCCACACTTCAGGCTGTCATTGACTGCAAAGGATTTGTAACCAAGTATTAAAAAGTGAAAGTTTGATTTATGATTATCATTCTGTCCCATTACTTTTGGTCCCTTAACAAGTAGGAGGCACATATGCAAACTGTTGTAATTCCTACATCGTTCACCTGATTTGGATGTAAATACCCTCAAATTAAAGCTGACAGTCTGCAGTTAAAGCACATCTTGTTTGTTTCATTTCAAATCCATTGTGGTGTATAGAGCCAAAAATGTTAGAGTTGTGTCCATGTCCCAATATTTATGGACCTGACTGTATATGTTCTACACATCACATGATGATACCTATTATACACATATATACACGGCTCCACAAAATGACAGGAAGACTCTGACAACCCATCAAATCTCAATGGGGAGGAATCTCCTGCTGGATCTCTATACTGACATGGACGGGGGATGGGTGAGGAATGTAAGGACGCCCCATCGTTGGATGGAAATGATCGACCTACAGAGGACTGAATTCAAAGACACCCCGAAAATCAAGTGAAGAAATGATGCAGCAGGAGAGTCCATGTTGGTGAAATGTCATTGCAGCAACTCAGAATGGCCCTCAGTAGACTGTGTGGCCCCCACGTGCTTATATGGATGCCTGACAATGTCGGAGGAGGGTCCTAATGAGACCACGGATGGTGTCCTGGGGGATTTCCTCCCAGATCTGGACCAGGACATCACTGAGCTCCTGGACAGTCTGAGGTGCAACCTGGCGGCGTCGGATGGACCGACACATGACATCCCAGAGGGGTTCTATTGGGTTTAGGTCAGGCGAGCGTGGGGGCCATTCAATGGTATCAATTCCTTCATCCTCCAGGAACTGCCTGCATACTCCCCCCACATGAGGCCGGGCATAGTCTGCACCAGGAGGAACCCAGGACCCACTGCACCAGGAGGAACCCAGGACCCACCGCACCAGGAGGAACCCAGGACCCCCTGCACCAGGAGGAACCCAGGACCCACTACAACAGGAGGAACCCAGGACCCCCTGCACCAGGAGGAACCCAGGACCCACTGCACCAGGAGGAACCCAGACCCACCGCACCAGGAGGAACCCAGGACCCACTGCACCAGGAGGAGCCCAGGACCCACTGCACCAGCATAGAGTCTGACAATGGGTCGAAGGATTTCATCCGCATACCTAATGGCAGTCAGGGGGCCATTGTCTAGCCTGTAGAGGTCTGTGTGTCCCTCCATGGATATTCCTCCCCAGACCATCACTGACCCACCACCAGAACAGTCATACTGAACAATGTTACAGGCAGCAGAACGTTCTCCACGGCTTCTCCAGACTCTTTCACGTCTGTCACATGTGCTCAGGGGGAACCTGCTCTCATCTGTGAGAAGCACAGGGTGCCAGTGGTGGACCTGCCAATTCTGGGGTTCAATGGCAAATGCCAATCCAGCTCTATGGTGCCGGGCAGTGAGCACAGGGCCCACTAGAGGATGTTGGGCCCTCAGGCCACCCTCATGAAGTCTGTTTCTGATTGTTTGGTCAGAGACATTCCCACCAGTGGGCTGCTGGAGGTCATTTTGTAGGGCTCTGGCAGGGCTCCTCCTGTTCCTCCTTCCACAAAGGAGCAGATACCGGTCCTGCTGATGGGTTAAGGACCTTCTACGGCCCTGTCCAGCCCTCCTAGAGGAACTGCCTGTCTCCTGGAATCTCCTCCATGCTCTCGTTTCCTGGAATCTCCTCCGTACTCTTGTCTCCTGGAATCTCCTCCATGCTCTCGTCTCCTGGAATCTCCTCCGTGCTTTCGTCTCCTGGAATCTCCTCCATGCTCTCATCTCCTGGAATCTCCTCCATGCTCTTGTCTGCTGGAATCTCCTCCGTACTCTTGTCTCCTGGAATCTCCTCCATGCTCTCGTCTCCTGGAATCTCCTCCATGCTCTCGTCTCCTGGAATCTCCTCCGTGCTCTCGTCTCCTGGAATCTCCTCCGTGCTCTCGTCTCCTGGAATCTCCTCTATGCTCTCGTCTCCTGGAATCTCCTCCGTGCTCTCGTCTCCTGGAATCTCCTCCGTGCTCTCGTCTCCTGGAATCTCCTCCGTGCTCTCGTCTCCTGGAATCTCCTCCATGCCCTCGTCTCCTGGAATCTCCTCCATGCCCTCGTCTCCTGGAATCTCCTCCGTGCTCTTGTCTCCTGGATTCTCCTCCATGCTCTCGTCTCCTGGAATCTCCTCCGTGCTCTCGTCTCCTGGAATCTCCTCCATCTCTTCTCCTGGAATCTCCTCCATGCCCTCGTCTCCTGGAATCTCCTCCGTGCTCTTGTCTCCTGGATTCTCCTCCATGCTCTCGTCTCCTGGAATCTCCTCCGTGCTCTCGTCTCCTGGAATCTCCTCCATCTCGTCTCCTGGAATCTCCTCCATCTCTTCTCCTGGATTCTCCTCCATGCTCTCGTCTCCTGGAATCTCCTCCGTGCTCTCGTCTCCTGGAAGCTCCTCCATCTCTTCTCCTGGAATCTCTTCCACGCTCTCATCTCCTGGAAGCTCCTCCATGCTCTCGTCTCCTGGAATCTCCTCCATACTCTTGAGACTGTGCTGGGAGACACAGCAAACCTTCTGGCAATGGCAGGTATTGATGTGCCATCCTGGAGGAGTTGGACTGCCTGTGCAACCTCTGTAGGGTCCAGGTATGGCCTCATGCTACCAGTAGTGACACTGACCCGAGCCAAATGCAGAACCAGTGAGAGACAGTCAGGGAAGATGAGGAGGAAACAAATGTCAGTGGTCTCCACCTGAAAAACCATTCCTGTTTTGGGGGTCGTCTCATTGTTGCCCATCTAGTGTTCCTGTTGGTAATTTCATGAACACCAAAGCAGCTGAAACTGATTACCATCCCCCTCTGCGACTTACCTGACCAGATCCATATCCCGGGAGTGTCATGGACTTGATGCGACTCGGATTACAAAGTCGTCCTTCCATTTTTGGAGCCGAGTGTATACTGGAATTGGAGGACGCAGAGAAGGTGTATGATGGCTGCAGGTGACACGCGGCCTTCTCCTGTCCTCCTTTCCAGTCACATTCTGGCTGGTCGGGTCTCCATGGCAACCACGCGTTAAGCCCTTTGGAACTATTGCGGTTAAATTTAACTCGGTTGGGAAGAGTCGAGTAATTGGTCCAATGAGGATGAGGTGACCCGTGACACCCTGTGTCACCCACGTTGGGCACTTCACCAGGAAATTGCCGGAGCCGCCGGCTGCAATAAAGGGGACCTGTCAGCGGCGCAGCAAGATCGCCGTGTGGCGGAGTTGAGGAAGCGATATAGAAATCGCTGTCCCGCGTGAGTAACCAGCAGTGGAAAGTCAGCAGCTTTGGTGGCTTTTATGTAAATTCCTTTGCCTAGGAGGCGGAGCTCTGTGTCTGGCCGCGGCAGTGAATTATTCAAAATGGCGACAACCTTTTGTCAATATAGGATTACGTTGTCACCGGCAGACGAATGTTACTTTGTGTGAACCAGGGGCGGACTGACCATGTGGAAACTTGGCACTGCCCGAGGGCCCGGGGTCAGTAGGGGGCCCCATGAGATGCCCCTGGTACCTTTTTCATAGGCTTTTTTTTTTAGTTTGGGCAAGGACACAGGGGCCCCATGATCCCCTGTTGCCCGGGGGCCCTATGAGTTGTCAGTCCTCCTCTGGTGTGAACTGCTGCATGTCCGCGGCTCCCCACGCAGAGACAGGTTCTCTTTAATAGATAACATTGGACTGTCGCCATCTCCGTGTATTCTCGCGGCGCCTGCACTGATGATTGGAGGTCACATCCCAGCGAGGGCCCATCGATGGATGGAATTGCCTCGCGTGTCATGGCCGGGTATTCCTGTAGGGGGCGCTGTGATGACACCGGCTTCCCTTGGGATTTGAGAGATCAATGAATTCTATGACCGGGAAGGACAAGTACCCGGGATGCCAGCGCCGGGCTTTACTTCCTAAAATGCCAATTGTCTGGCTGCCCTGCATTCTTCCAGATGGAAGTACAAAGAAGAGCAAAGAATTTGGACTTCACTGGATGCATGCTTGTTCCAAGTCAGTAACTCGGCACTGAAGCGCAGGACAGCCAGGAGCTATTATTCCCGAGTCATTCCAGGGCTTCTACAAAGTTACAATGTACAGTCTGATCACCGGAGGAGGGGAGATTGAGGAAATGACTCCTCCTCCTTCTACAAAGTTACAATGTACAGTCTGATCACTGGGGGAGGGGAGACTGAGGAAATGCCTCCTCCACCTTCTACAAAGTTACAATGTACAGTCTGATCATTGGGGGAGTGGGGACTGAGGAAATGCCTCCTCCTCCTTCTACAAAGTTACAATGTACAGTCTGATCATTTGGGGAGGGGAGACTGAGGAAATGACTCCTCCTCCTTCTACAAAGTTACAATGTACAGTCTGATCACTGGGGGAGGGGAGACTGAGGAAATGCCTCCTCCTCCTTCTACAAAGTTACAATGTACAGTCTGATCACTGGGGGAGGGGAGACTGAGGAAATGACTCCTCCTCCTTCTACAAAGTTACAATGTACAGTCTGATCACTGGGGGAGGGGAGACTGAGGAAATGACTCCTCCTCCTTCTACAAAGTTACAATGTACAGTCTGATCACTGGGGGAGGGGAGACTGAGGAAATGACTCCTCCTCCTTCTACAAAGTTACAATGTACAGTCTGATCATTGGGGGAGTGGGGACTGAGGAAATGGCTCCTCCTCCTTCTACAAAGTTACAATGTACAGTCTGATCACTGGGGGAGGGGAGACTGAGGAAATGCTTCATCCTGCTTGCAGCAGACTGATGACATCATCTCAGCCCAGGCAAAGTCACTGACTGGACAGCTTTTTAATATTAAAAGGCGGAGCTTTCATGCAGACTTGTACAGAGATACAGAGGGGGAGGGGCCATACATAGGGGGAGGGGCCATACAGAGGGGGGAGGGGCCACTGTAGGATATGAAGAAATTATTTACTAATTCAGTCAGTCTGGAAGATAGAAGAACCTCTCCAGGAAAGTGTCAGTTTCTCAAGCATTGTGGGAGGGGCAGAGACAGAAACTACTGCAGGGAAATCTCCACCTTGTGGGAGGAGCAGAGACAGAAACTACTGCGGGAAATCTCCCCATTGTGGGAGGGGCAGAGACAGAAACTACTGCGGGAAATCTCCCCATTGTGGGAGGGGCAGAGACACCAACTACTGCAGGGAAATCTCCCCATTGTGGGAGGGGCAGAGACACAAACTACTGCAGGGAAATCTCCCCATTGTGGGGAGGGGCAGAGACACAAACTACTGCAGGGAAATTCTCCCCATTGTGGGAGGGGCAGAGACACAAACTACTGCTGGGAAATCTCTCCATTGTGGGAGGGGCAGAGACACAAACTACTGGGGGAGATCTCCCCATTGTGGGAGGGGCAGAGACACCAACTACTGCAGGGAAATCTCCCCATTGTGGGAGGGGCAGAGACACAAACTACTGGGGGAAATCTCTCCATTGTGGGAGGGTCAGAGACACAAACTACTGCTGGGAAATCTCTCCATTGTGGGAGGGGCAGAGACACAAACTACTGCAGGGAAATCTCCCCATTGTGGGAGGGGCAGAGACACAAACTACTGTGGGAAATCTCCCCATTGTGGGAGGGGCAGAGACACAAACTACTGCAGGGAAATCTCCCCATTGTGGGAGGGGCAGAGACACAAACTACTGCAGGGAAATCTCCCCATTGTGGGAGGGGCAGAGATACAAACTACTGTGGGAAATCTCCCCATTGTGGGAGGGGCAGAGACACAAACTACTGCAGAAAATACCCCCATTGTGGGAGGGGCAGAGACACAAACTACTGTAGGGAAATCTCCCCATTGTGGGAGGGGCAGAGACACAAACTACTGTGGGAAATCTCCACCTTGTGGGAGGGGCAGAGACACCAACTACTGGGGGAAATCTCCCCATTGTGGGAGGAGCAGAGACACAAACTACTGCAGGGAAATCTCCCCATTGTGGGAGGGGCAGAGACACAAACTACTGTAGGGAAATCTCCCATTGTGGGAGGGGCAGAGACACAAACTACTGTGGGAAATCTCCACCTTGTGGGAGGGGCAGAGACACAAACTACTGCAGGGAAATCTCCCCATTGTGGGAGGGGCAGAGACACAAACTACTGCAGTGAAATCTCCCCATTGTGGGAGGGGCAGACATACACAAACTACTGGGGGAGATCGCCCCATTGTGGGAGGGGCAGAGACACAAACTACTGCAGGAAATCTCCCCATTGTGGGAGGGGCAGAGACACAAACTACTGGGGGAGATCGCCCCAATGTGGGAGGGGCAGAGACACTCTCCCCATTTGCTCTCATCCTTCGTAGTATACGGTGACACGATCATGGTACCTCTAGTGATTGCCGCTCTGTATAGTACGGAGATGGACGCACCCACGAATATTCTCGTTCCACCTCCATGTTTGCACGTCTCCCATTTACGACAACAAAAGCCGACGCCGTTTATTTGAACACATTTTTCCTCCTTTAAAGGCCGCCCCGCCTTCTATAATTGACTTATTTATCTCTTCATGTTTCCCTTCAAAGATAATATTTTGTAACCTTGCCGAACATGAAACACGTCTCAGAGTCTTGGCGAGGAGCGCGACGTTTCTGCGTTTTCTACAAGAAATCCTCTCGCTGGAGGATCGGCACATGAAGGTTTTTGCCGTCGGCGATTTTTGTGTTTTTTGATTTCAGAATAAAAAACTTATCAGATCACAAATCTATCCTTGAGGACGGCGCTTCTGTTTTCATGTTGATACGATTATTCTGTAATTCCGCTAAACCGCGCGCCGCCATGAAAACTAATAGAAACCGCGCCGCCGTCTGCAGAAATAATCGCTACATCTGTGATATCTCTGGAAGGGAAACTTCACATCTCACCACGCCAGGCACACGCTCTGTACATAGGCTTCCTCAGTGAGGTCACATGTTGTTCCTGTATATATATATATACACAGCGCTCGGCATACGTGAGCCCACCCCTTCCGAAAAGAAATGCCAGCCATAGACGGGTCGAAAATTGGCCGATTTTTCAGACGAAAAAAAAAAATCAGCCGATTTTCGCACCATTAGTGGGTTAATTGGTTGGCTGTTTCTTGGGGTTTTTGCACATTTTTTTTATCGGTAAAGTTGGAAATATTGCAGCCGATTTTGACGATCAACAGATTTTCCCAGCAATAATGGGCAAATCGGCCGATCGTTTTACCGATAAAAAATCTGCGCATGAGCCGTGACCTGGAAGAAGGAGAAGAAGAAGAAAAAGAAGAAGAATTCCAGTCCACTATTATATTTGACATGAAAAGTATTGCGGTTGCAACATTGTATCTATTTGTATCCGAATAAAAACATCTGTATCCGAAATGGATACAAATAGATACAAATGGATACAAATAGATACAAATAGATACAAATGGATACATTGTTGCAACCGCAAGACTTTTCATGTCAAATATAATAGCGGAGCTCTCTGCAGGGACAGAAGTAATTAAATGTCGGCCGTAGACGGGACGAAAATCGGCCGATTATTTTACAGTTGGTGGTAACGTTAGCCGATCGAGCGACTGATTTTTCAGGGGTTTTTTAATTAAAAAACAGCCGGTTTTCGACCCGTCTATGGCCTGCATAAGATTTGCATCGATCTCTCAATGAACACAAGATCGATTTCCAGAATTTGACAAAACTGAGTTTTATTGAACGTTTGTTCTTGTCTTCTAGGCGTGGAATGAACAAGTTGGCAACATATTGCGACATCGATCGTTTTCCATTCTTCAAGAACGATCTCCACCATGGGGACAGAGCGGAGTTTGATCGAATGTTTGTTCAGCTCATTCCATGGAAGGAAGGTTCATAATAGAAGTTTGATGACAAAATCTTCTGTTTTACTCCAATGAGTTGATGCAAAAATGAATCCCCCCCCCCCCCACAACTAGAACTCCTCCATCGAGTATTCTGTACGACCTCCATGATTGGTAAGGACGGCACCGAGTTTTCTAGGCATGGAATAAACAAGTTGGTGACATATTGCGACATCGATCTTTTTCCATTCTTCCAGAACGATCTCTTTTAGAGCCTGGATGCTGGATGGAGAGCGATGCTCAGCTTGTCTCTTCAGAATCCCCCCCATAGGTGTTGGATTGGGTTCAGATCAGGAGACAGACTTGGCCACTGGATCACGGTCACCCGGTTCTTCTTCAGAGATGCAGCAGTGGCCTTAGATGTGTGTTTTGGATCGCTGTCATGTTGGAGAAGTGCAGGACGATCGAGGGCACGGAGTGACGGGAGCATCTTCTCTCTCCATATAGAGCAGTACATCTGTGAATTCATGACACCATCAGTGAAATTCAGCTCCTGACACCAGCAGCACTCATGCAGCTCCACAGAAGGACACTGCCACCACCATGTTTCACAGTAGGCACCATGCATTTATCTTTGTACTCCTCACCTTTGTGACACCATCAGTTATGAAGCCATCAGTTCCAAAAACATTTATCTTGGTGTCATCCCTCCAGAGTACAGAGTCCCAGTAGTCTTTTTCAGTATGGGCCCCGGCAAATTCTAGGTGGGGTTTTTGCACATGGGCTCCAGGAGAGGCTTCCTTCGTGGACGACACCCATGCATGCCATTCCTCTGCAGTGTACGCCGTATTGTGTCACGGGAAACAATCGCCCAGTTTGGCTTTCTACTTCTTCAGCGAACTGCAGTGACCTTGCATGGCGAATTTCTTCATCCCTCCTCATCAGAAGACACTCCTGTTGAGGTGTTCACTTCCGTGGATGGCCTGGACGTCTCTGTGAGATGGTTGCAGTTCCATCTTTGTTACATTTTTGTATCACTTTTGCTCTATTATTCTGACTGATAAGTAAAGCTTTGCTGATCTTCTTGTAGCCGTCACCTTTCTGTTCCATGTGGTGCAGTCGCTGACAGCATGAAATGGGCGGGGTTTACTTTGTTAGGTAACACCCTTTTATAATTACCTGTCTGCTGGACACCTGTTTAATGAATAATGAGACTCACCTGGAGCTTGTTCATTAGGATTTTGTTGCCTAAAATGTAGGTTTGCTAACAAGACTTTCATTGGGGTGTGTTCATTTTTGCAACATGGTCTGGGATGAATTTGTGAGGAAAAATACTTTTTTGTGTGCGCAAATGACCAAATCTTGTGTGCAATCAATGGCCGGCATTGGTGGAAGGAGTTTGTAGTATAGCGTCCCATAGAAAATGTGGATTCTGGAAGGAAAGGATTTCTGACAGATCTGTTGGGGGTGGATTCATGTATGCTGAGCACTGTGTGTGTGTGTATATATATATATACGTGTGTTATATACATTTATTATTTATTAAATTAAAATGTATTAATATTATTATTATTACCATTATTTGATCATGTAAAAATATATATATATATATTTTTTTTTTTTTATTTAATTTTTACAGCCACCATCCACTATTATAGATCTGCTCATCACTGGCGGCAACAATTTTCAAAACACAGTTCCTAGTTCTCGGACGCGCTGAACAATTTGAGTTTTTTCAGGATAACTGAGGCCTGCCAAGATTGCTAAGCCTGGTCTAGACATTTGAGCTCTGGCCATGAAAAGGTTAATAATTAAAGATGCTGCCCAACATTCCTGGTCCCCCCCCCCCCATCAACGTGCTATTGACATTTTAAATAAAATCCTTCCATTTTCATTACATACCCTATTTAAGACGTGGTGATGTCATCACCAGGCCTCTTTGTGTCTGTATGCAATGCTGGCAGATCATTGCCTGTGGGGGGGGGGGGGGAGGGGGCAAAAGGGCCCTGTAGATATATAGATAGCCTCCTAATCACAGCGTCCTACCTCAATACTGCTCAAGCAGGAGTCCTGGTGGAAGCTGTGGGAGGAGTTATGCAAATATCAACATGCTTTGGCAGGCTGAATTTGCATAGGCAATACTCAAATGTCATTCTGAGCCTCCGTGATTGACGGAACTGAAATCCAATGACTGAAAGGGGCAGGGCCAGGGACAGTCAGGCTGGGGAATGAAAGGGGTGGGGCCAGGGACAGTCAGGCTGGGGAATGAAAGGGGTGGGGCCAGGGACAGTCAGGCTGGGGAATGAAAGGGGTGGGGCCAGGGTCAGTCAGGCTTGGGAATGAAAGGGGTGGGGCCAGGGTCAGTCAAGCTAGGGGATGAAAGGGGCGGGGCCAGGGTCAGTCAGGCTGGCAAGGAAAGAGCTAGATGATGCTGGATGTCCTCCAGCCAGGAAAGGAGGCGGAGTTCTGACTGGCTGCAGCTTCTAATGCACATTGTGAGAAGCTCCCAGTGTGCAGTGACATCAGAGGAAGCCATGTCAGTCCAGGGGAGGAGCCGGTACACCTGTGCAAGACTGAAGGGGAGGAGCCGATACACCTGTGCAAGACTGAAGGGGAGGAGCCAGTACACCTGTGCAAGACTGAAGGGGAGGAGCCGGTACACCTGTGCAAGACTGAAGGGGAGGAGCCTATACACCTGTGCAAGACTGAAGGGGAGGAGTCGGTACAGCTGTGCAAGACTGAAGGGGAGGAGCCAGTACACCTGTGCAAGACTGAAGGGGAGGAGCTGGTACACCTGTGCAAGACTGAAGGGGAGGAGCCGGTACACCTGTGCAAGACTGAAGGGGAGGAGCTGGTACACCTGTGCAAGACTGAAGGGGAGGAGCCAGTACACCTGTGCAAGACTGAAGGGGAAGAGTCGGTACACCTGTGCAAGGCTGAAGGGGAGGAGCCGGTACACCTGTACAAAACTGAAGGGGAGGAGCTGATACACCTGTGCAAGACTGAAGGGGAGGAGCCGGTACACCTGTGCAAGACTGAAGGGGAGGAGCCGATACACCTGTGCGAGACTGAAGGGGAGGAGCCGGTACACCTGTGCAAGACTGAAGGGGAGGAGCCTGTACAGCTGTGCAAGACTGAAGGGGAGGAGCCGGTACACCTGTGCAAGACTGAAGGGGAGGAGCCGGTACACCTGTGCAAGGCTGAAGGGGAGGAGCCGGTACACCTGTGCAAGACTGAAGGGGAGGAGCCGGTACACCTGTGCAAGGCTGAAGGGGAGGAGCCGGTACACCTGTGCAAGGCTGAAGGGATTAGCTCAAGGTTCAGACCAAAAACTTTTCCTGTCCACTTGTTTTATGTGAATGGGTAGGGATTCTATGTACCCCTATACTCATTTCAAGGGGCTTTCAAGTTCTCAAAAGCCACAGAGGTCCACAACCACCAGGCCAAGGTCATGGGGAAGAAGCTCTTGTCCTCATCAATATGGGTCTTCCCTGGGCAAGGCTTCCCCTTCATGTTGAGTGCATGTGGCCCAGTATGGTTCAGGTAAAGGGGTGCAAGCCCATCATTCTCCTTCAGTGGTCTGCCAGGTTTCATACTGGGATAAGAGTCTGGTGTGGATTTTGGGGGGACCCAACGCTTTTTTCCTTGATTTTTGCATGAGGTTCCCCAACAAAACTTGGGGTTGGTACAATGCCTTTTTTTTATTTCATTTTTGCATGGGTCTCCCGCACTGGACCCTCATCCACGTACCTGAAATTCAGTCATTTTCATCAAACCCACCTAGAATGGAAACCGGATACATTCGGCTCATCCTTAGGCAGGGCCGACCTGTAAAATGGGTGTGATTTGGGCACGCCCACCCATAAGTGAGTGGATGAAATGCAGATTGTGGGCGGGGTTCTAAATGTCCAGGGTTCCGGTACCATAATGTTACTGGGTTGTAGTTTTGAACCCTGTATGTGGTCAGTGATCCGCCCGGGCGATCTCCCGGGGCACTCAGCCTTCACTTGCTGCAGACTTGTAATGAACTTCCTCCTCTCACTAATCTAATGGTGGCTGAGCTCAGGAAATGGAATTAATAGACGGTGTCACCTCTGGGCACAATCTCCGAGAAGAGAAAGAATGCAGCGACAGGAAGGTGACACCAATTTCCTCTCCGCCATTCCTCCTTCTGTCATCTGTCATGGGGAAAAAAAAATTCCCATCAAAAACTCTTCTTTTAAAGTGAAATTCCAGAAAAAAAAAAGTTTTTTCTCATTTTGGATGGAGTAAGCTGAGGTCAGAATGTCTGTTGAGTTTATACACGGCCCGAAAAAATGAAAGGAAGACTCTGAAAACCCATCAGATCCCAATGGGGAGGAATCTCCTGCTGGATCTCTATACTGACATGGACGGGGGATGGGTGAGGAATGTAAGGACGCCCCATCATTGGATGGAAACCAATGACCTACAGAGGACTGAATTCAAAGACACCCCGAAAATCAAAGTGAAGAAATGATGCAACAGGTGAGTCCAACTCAGAATGGCCCTCAGTAGTCTGTGTGGCCCCCATGTGCTTGTATGCATGCCTGACAATGTCAGGGGAGGCTCCTAATGAGACCACGGATGGTGTCCTGGGGGATTTCCTCCCAGATCTGGACCAGGACATCACTGAGCTCCTGGACAGTCTGAGGTGCAACCTGGCGGCGTCGGATGGACCGACACATGACATCCCAGAGGGGTTCTATTGGATTTAGGTCAGGTGAGCGTGGGGGCCATTCAATGGTATCAATTCTTTCATCATCCAGGAACTGCCTGCATACTCTCCCCACATGAGGCCAGGCATTGTCCTGCACCAGGAGGAACTCAGGACTCACTGCACCAAGAGGAACCCAGGACCCACTGCACCAGGAGGAACCCAGGACTCACTGCACCAGGAGGAACCCAGGACCACTGCACCACGAGGAACCCAGGACCCACTGCACCAGGAGGAACCCAGGACTCACCGCACCAGGAGGAACCCAGGACCCACCGCACCAGGAGGAACCCAGGACCCACCGCACCAGGAAGAACCCGGGACCCACTGCATCAGGAGGAACCCGGGACCCACTGCATCAGGAGGAACCCGGGACCCACTGCACCAGGAGGAACCCGGGACCCACTGCATCAGGAGGAACCCAGGACCCCCTGCACCAGGAGGAACCCAGGACCCCCTGCACCAGCGTAGGTTCTGACAATGGGTCAAAGGATTTCATCCCCCTACCTAATGTCAGTCAGGGGGCCATTGTCTAGCCCAGTGGTGGGCAACCTTTTTTTTCAACTGAGCCAAATCTCGCCAAAACCACGATTGAAATTTATTTTGAGAGCCACATTTTTAAAACTGAAAATACATCTCCCATATAGTAATTCATCCCCCATAGTAATTCATCCCCCATATAGTAATTCATCCCCCATATAGTAATTCATCCCCCATATAGTAATTCATCCCCCATATAGTAATTCATCCCCCATATAGTAATTCATCCCCCATAGTAATTCATCCCCCATATAGTAATTCATCCCCCATATAGCAATTCATCCCCCATAGTAATTCATCCCCCATATAGCAATTCATCCCCCATATAGCAATTCATCCCCCATATAGTAATTCATCCCCCATATAGTAAGTCCCCCATATAGTAAGTCCCCCCCCATATAGTAAGTCCCCCCCCATATAGTAATTCATCCCCCATATAGTAAGTCCCCCATATAGTAATTCATCCCCCATATAGTAAGTCCCCCCTGTGTCAATTCACTTACCTTTGCTCCGCGCGTTCCTCTCGTCGTGCTTCCCGCGCCGTTCTGGTCTTCAGGGCGGACTGTGAGAGGAGAGGAGTTCGTCACGCTGCCCCGCCTACATCCTGGCTGCCCCACCTACATCCTGACAGCTGCAGAGTCCTGACTTTTGGGGCGGCCGCCCGAGAGGAGGGAGGGGAGCGGGCGGCCGTCCGAGAGGAGGGAGGGGAGGGGAGGTGAGGGGGCGGCCGCCCGGCACACGCCCGTCCGAGAGGAGGGAGGGGAGGGGAGAGGAGGGAGGGGAGGGGGCGCCTGGCACACAGAAGAGCCGCATTTAAGCTTGTAAAGAGCCGCATGTGGCTCGCGAGCCGCGGCTTGCCGACCACTGGTCTAGCCTGTAGAGGTCTGTGTGTCCCTCCATGGAGATGCCTCCCCAGACCATCACTGACCCACCACCAGAATGGTCATACTGAACCATGTTACAGGCAGCAGAACGTTCTCCACGGCTTCTCCAGACCCTTTCACGTCTGTCACATGTGCTCAGGGGGAACCTGCTCTCATCTGTGAAAAGTACAGGGCGCCAGTGGTGGACCTGCCAATTCTGGGGTTCAATGGCAAATGCCAATCCAGCTCTATGGTGCTGGGCAGTGAGCACAGGGCCCACTAGAGGACATCGGGCCCTCAGGCCACCCTCATGAAGTCTGTTTCTGATTGTTTGGTCAGAGACATTCCCACCAGTGGCCTGCTGGAGGTCATCTTGTAGGGCTCTGGCAGGGCTCATCCTGTTCCTCCTTGTACCAAGGAGCAGATACCGGTCCTGCTGATGGGTTAAGGGCCTTCTACGGCCCTGTCCAGCTCTCCTAGAGGAACTGCCTGTCTCCTGGAATCTCCTCCATGCTCTTGTCTCCTGGAATCTCCTTCATGCTCTTGTCTCCTGGAATCTCCTACATGCTCTCGTCTCCTGGAATCTCCAACATGCTCTCGTCTCCTGGATTCTCCTCCATGCTCTCCTCTCCTGGATTCTCCTCCATGCTCTCGTCTCCTGGAATCTCCTCCGTGCTCTCGTCTCCTGGAATCTCCTCCGTGCTCTCGTCTCCTGGAATCTCCTCCGTGCTCTCGTCTCCTGGAATCTCCTCCGTGCTCTCGTCTCCTGGAATCTCCACCATGCTCTCGTCTCCTGGAATCTCCTCCATGCTCTCGTCTCCTGGAATCTCCTCCATGCTCTCGTCTCCTGGAATCTCCTCCATGCTCTCGTCTCCTGGAATCTCCTCCATGCTCTTGTCTCCTGGAATCTCCTCCATGCTCTTGTCTCCTGGAATCTCCTCCATGCTCTCGTCTCCTGGAATCTCCTCCATGCTCTTGTCTCCTGGAATCTCCTCTATGCTCTTGAGACTGTGCTGGGAGACACAGCAAACCTTTTCAATTTTTTGAGCAGTGTATTATTATGTGATCCCGACAGTTTCCCCGTTGAGAAGATTTTAGCATCACTTCCTGTCCCAGCGATACCTTTCATCTCCATCATCTGCTCCAATTGCAACTTGGAGAGTCCTATATTGCAGACTTTGGACAGCTACATAGGGGTAGATTTCCTCAAACTGGGGCAGCTGTGCATACGAGCCAATCAGCTTCTAACTTCAGTTTGTTCAATGAAGCTTTGACAATAAAACCTGGAAGCTGATTGGATCTCATACCCAGCTACACCAGATTTTGCACTCGGTAGTTTGAGTAAATCCCCCGCCCCTTAGACTTTATGTAAAGTTAGCAGTCCCCCGTCCCCCCCCACACACACACACACCCATCAACATGCTCATAAAATTACATTATTAAAAAAAAAAAACTTGTTTTAAACTGGGTCTTTGTGTTCTCTATGCAATGAAGACAGATCATGGCTGGTGGGAGGGACCGGCAGTGTGCTGTACATGGCTCCCAGAAAACATCCATGCATCCTGCCTCATTACTCCTCCTCCTCAGCTCTGATGCAAGCAGTGGGTGGGCTCTTGGGAGGAGTTATGGAAATATTCAAATGCCTTGATGGATGGGTGTCAGTCTGAAGGAGTGGGCGTTCCTAAGCAGGCTGTATTTGCATAGGTAACTCCCATGTGTGATGCTGAGCCTCTGTTGTGGAAAGAACTGAAAACCAATAACTGAAAAGGGGTGGGCCCTGGACCATCAGGCTGGGGAGGAAAGGGCTAGATGATGCTGGACGTCCCCCAGCCAGGAAAGGAGGCGGAGTTCTATCTGACTGGCTGCGGCTTCTAATGCACATTGTGAGAAGCTCCCAGTGTGCAGTGACATCAGAGGAAGCCGTTTCAGTTAAGGGGAGGAGCCGGTACACCTGTGCAAGACTGGAGAGGAGGAGCCAGTACACCTGTGCAAGACTGAAGGGGAGGAGCTGGTACACCTGTGCAAGACTGAAGGGAAGGAGCTGGTACACCTGAGCAAGGCTGAAGGGGAGGAGCAGGTACACCTGTGCTAGATTGGAGGGGAGGAGCAGTTAAACCTGTGCAAGACTGAAGGGGAGGAGTCAGTACACCTGTGCAAGACTGAAGGGGAGGAGTCAGTACACCTGTGCAAGTCTGAAGGGGAGGAGTCAGTACACCTGTGCAAGACTGGAGGATAGGAGTCAGTACACCTGTGCAAGACTGGAGGGGAGGAGCCTATACACCTGTGCAAAACTAGAGAGGAGGAGCCGGTACACCTGTGCAACACTGGGGGGAGGAGCCTATACACCTGTACAAGACTGGAGGGGAGGAGCCGGTACACCTGTACAAGACTGGAGGGGAGGAGCCGGTACACCTGTGTAAGACTGGAGGGGAGGAGCCGGTACACCTGTGTAAGACTGGAGGGGAGGAGCCGGTACACCTGTGTAAGACTGGAGGGGAGGAGCCGGTACACCTGTACAAGACTGGAGGGGAGGAGCCGGTACACCTGTGCAAGACTGAAGGGGAGGAGCTGGTACACCTGTGCAAGGCTGAAGGGGAGGAGGCGGTGCACCTGTACAAGACTGGAGGGGAGGAGCCGGTACACCTGTACAAGACTGGAGGGGAGGAGCCGGTACGCCTGTACAAGACTGGAGGGGAGGAGCCGGTACGCCTGTACAAGACTGGAGGGGAGGAGCCGGTACACCTGTGTAAGACTGGAGGGGAGGAGCCGGTACACCTGTACAAGACTGGAGGGGAGGAGCCGGTACACCTGTGCAAGACTGAAGGGGAGGAGCTGGTACACCTGTGCAAGGCTGAAGGGGAGGAGCCGGTACACCTGTGTAAGACTGGAGGGGAGGAGCCCGTACACCTGTACAAGACTGGAGGGGAGGAGCTGGGTGTTTGCTGTTCCATGGTGGAGTGACGTCCTCATTGGTGGCAGTAAATTGCGGCGTTATTTATAGGCAGGTTGGCGCTCTAATGGCAGGAAATTGTGCATAGTGAATGCGGCTGATAATTCAATTAGAGGCTGATTACATCTCTCTGGGGGGTTCCGGCGGTTACATCGATGATTCTCCACACTCACAAACGCATTAATTGCTGGCGAGCCGCGTCCTGTACTCTGCAGAGAGAACGCCGGAGAGCCCTCCACACCACGCACGCCGCCAATCACAGCCAATCGGATGGCCACCTTTCAGGGCTGACAATGCAGATCAGGATTTGTAAGTTTGTATCAATGGAAACGATTTGTTGATGTGAAGGATCAATGTGTACCGATCGGAGACCTGACCACCAAATCCTCATTGGATATTTTACCGGCCATTAATCTGAACTCCGGGATAATAAATCCATCGGTCTCGTATCTTCCTCCAGAATCTCGCTTGATTTGTGTATTTCTGATCTGTGCCGTCATCCATTGTGAGACCTCCTGGAATGAAGACCGCTCACTGCTGCCCTCTCTCCTTGTGTAGGAGGACTGGTCTTGTCTCCGCCCCCTCCTGTAGTTTTCTGTAGTGAGCGGAGCCTATTGGGTCCCTCTCACAGCTCTGCTCTCTCTCTCCTTGTGCAGGGGGGCTGATCTGGTCTCCGCCCCCCTATAAAGTTTTCTGTAGTGGGCGGAGCCTACTGGGCCCCTCCCACAGCTCTGCTTTTTCTCTCCTTGTGCAGGGGGACTGATCTGGTCTCCGCCCCCTCCTGAAGTTTTCTGTGATGGGTGTAGCCTGCTGGCCCCTCCCACAGTTCTGCTCTCTGCTTGTGCAGGGGGACTGGTCTTGTCCCCACCCCCTCCTGTAGGTTTCTGTAGTGGGCGGAGCCTGCTGGGTCCCTCCCACAGCTCTGCTTTTTCTCTCCTTGTGAAAGGGGACTGGTCTAGTCTCTGCCCCTCCTGAAGTTTTCTGTAGTGGGCGGAGCCTCCCGAGTCCCTCCCACAGCTTTGCTCTCTTTCCTTGTGAAAGGGGACTGGTCTGGTCTCCGCCCCCTCCTGAAGTTTTCTGTAGTGGGCGGAGCCTCCTGGGTCCGTCCCACAGCTTTGCCCTCTCTCTCCTTGTGCAGGGGGACTGCTCTGGTCTCCGCCCCCTCCTGAAGGGGGCGGAGCCTGCTGAGTCCCTTCCACAACTGCTCTCTACTTGTTCAGGGTGACTGGTCTTGTCTACGCCCACCCCCTGTAGATTTCTGCAGACAGCCTATTGTGGGTGGAGCCTGCTGTGCTCCTCCCACAGCTCTGCTCTTTCTCCTTGTGCAGGATGTCTGGTCTTGTCTCCACTCCCTCCTGTTGCTTTCTGTAGTGGGTGGAGCCTGCTGGGCCCCTCCCACAGATTTGCTCTCTGCACTGGCTGTGTCACTGCTACTTTACAAGGCAACATCTGGGTTTGCAAAGGCATTTGTTGCGCACAGATTGGATTATTGCAGAATATATATAAGTGAAAGGATTTGTGCTGGGAGTTCAACCGTGAAGCTGCAGATTTCATTAAAACAGTCCTTGGTGCTCTGCACTTCCTTTTACAGGGTGACCAAACTCTGTCCCAATCTTCAAATTGTGCTCCTGCGTTGTCACCCCGTCACACAGGCTCCCAATGTGTGATCATCCTCCCCTGCTCGAGTCCAGTGGTGGCATGCTTTACACCACGGCATCTGACGCTTTGCATTGGCTTGCAGTCTCTGCTCTAATTCATCCCAAAGGTGTTCTATGGGGTTGAGGTCAGGACTCTGTGCAGGACAGTCAAGTTCCTCCACCCCAAACTGGCTCCTCCATGTCTTTATGGACCTTGCTTTGTGCACTGGTGGGTAGGCATGTTGGAACAGGAAGGGGCCATCCCCAAACTCCTCCCACAAAGTTGGGAGCATGAAATTGTCCAAAATGTTGCCTTAAGACTTTCCTTCACTGGAACTAGGGGGCCAAGCCAACCCCTGAAAAACACCCCCACACCATAATCCCCCCTCAAACAAACTTTACACTTGGCACAATGCAGTCAGGCAAGTACCGTTCTCCTGGCCACTGCCAAACCCAGACACATCCATGAGATTGCCAGACAGAGAAGCATGATTGGTCCCTCCAGAGAACACGTCTCCACTGCTCTAGAGTTCAGTGGCGGCGTGCTTTACACCACGGCATCCGACGCTTTGCATTGCACTTGGTGATGGAAGGCTTGGATGCAGCTGCTCGGCCATGGAAACCCATTCCATGAAGCTCTCTACGCACTGTTGTTGGGCTCATCTGAAGGCCACACCAAGTTTGGAGGTCTTTAGCTATTGACTCTGCAGACAGTTGGCGACTTCTGCGCACTGTGCGCTTCAGCATGCGCTGACCCCGCCCTGTCATGTGACGTGGCCTACCACTTGGTGGCTGAGTGGCCGTTGTTTCCAGTGGCTTCCACTTTGTTATAATCCCACTAACAGTTGAGCGTGGAATATTTAGTAGCCAGGAAATGTCACGGATGGACTTATTGCCCAGGTGGCCACCTATCACGGGACCACGCTTGGAGTCACTGAGCTCCTGAGAGCGACCCATTCTTTCACCAATGTTTGTAGAAGCCGTCTGCATGCCTAGGGGCTTGATTGTATACACCTGTGTCCATGGAGGGGATTGGAACATCTGAATCACATGATATGGAGGGGATTGGAGCACCTGAATCACATGATTGGGAGGGGATTGGAACACCTGAATCACATGATTGGGGGGGATTGGAACACCTGAATCACATGATTGGGAGGGGATTGGAACACCTGAATCACATGATTGGGAGGGGATTGGAACACCTGAATCACATGATATGGAGGGGATTAGAACACCTGAATCACATGATTGGAAGGGGATTGTAAAACCCGAATCACATGATTGGGAGGGGATTGGGATACCTGAATCACATGATTGGGAGGGGATTGGAACACCTGAATCACATGATATGGAGGGGATTGGGACACCTGAATCACATGATTGGGAAGGGATTGGAACACCTGAATCACATGATTGGGAGGGGATTGGAACACCTGAATCACATGATATGGAGGGGATTGGAACACCGGAATCACATGATATGGAGGGGATTGGAACACCGGAATCACATGATATGGAGGGGATTGGAACACCTAAATCATATGATTGGAGGGGATTGGAACACCTGAATCACATGATTGGGAGGGGATTGGAACACCTGAATCACATGATTGGGAAGGGATTGGAACACCTGAATCACATGATTGGGAGGGGATTGGAACACCTGAATCACATGATTGGGAGGGGATAGGGACACCTGAATCACATGATTGGGAGGGGATTGGAACACCTGAATCACATGATTGGGAAGGGATTGGAACACCTGAATCACATGATTGGGAGGGGATTGGAACACCTGAATCACATGATTGGGAGGGGATTGGAGCACCTGAATCACATGATTGGGAGGGGATTGGAACACCTGAATCACATGATTGGGGGGGATTGGAACACCTGAATCACATGATTGGGAGGGGATTGGAACACCTGAATCACATGATTGGGAGGGGATTGGAACACCTGAATCACATGATATGGAGGGGATTAGAACACCTGAATCACATGATTGGAAGGGGATTGTAAAACCCGAATCACATGATTGGGAGGGGATTGGGATACCTGAATCACATGATTGGGAGGGGATTGGAACACCTGAATCACATGATATGGAGGGGATTGGGACACCTGAATCACATGATTGGGAAGGGATTGGAACACTTGAATCACATGATTGGGAGGGGATTGGAACACCTGAATCACATGATATGGAGGGGATTGGAACACCGGAATCACATGATATGGAGGGGATTGGAACACCGGAATCACATGATATGGAGGGGATTGGAATACCAAAATCATATGATTGGAGGGGATTGGAACACCTGAATCACATGATTGGGAGGGGATTGGAATACCTGAATCACATGATTGGGAAGGGATTGGAACACCTGAATCACATGATTGGCAGGGGATTGGAACACCTGAATCACATGATTGGGAGGGGATAGGGACACCTGAATCACATGATTGGGAGGGGATTGGAACACCTGAATCACATGATTGGGAAGGGATTGGAACACCTGAATCACATGATTGGGAGGGGATTGGAACACCTGAATCACATGATTGGGAGGGGATAGGGACACCTGAATCACATGATATGGAGGGAATTGGAACACCTGAGTCACATGATATGGAGGGGATTGGAACACCTAAATCATATGATTGGAGGGGATTGGAACACCTAAATCATATGATATGGAGGGGATTGGAACACCTGAATCACATGATTGGGAGGGGATTGGAACACCTGAATCACATGATTGGGAGGGGATTGGAACACCTGAATCACATGATATGGAGGGCTGGCTCATCACTTCTGGAATGTAGTGTATGTGGCTGCCCATCATACACACTTTCCTGGTTGGTTCTTCCCAAACCTGGCCTTTGGCAGCCCTGATCCCCACAAGTTGCTCCATGTGGGCAAACAAGGTTGATGCTGTGATGCCGGGACATGGCCCAGGACACATCATAGGTGGGACTGTCCCAGGAATTCCAGGACAGTTGGCCTGGATGGGTGCTGATGATGGGAGATTCTCGGTGGAAAATGTTTGACTCTAGAGAGGTTCTTCTTATTATTATAATGATGACAACCTCTGCTAGAGATATTACTAAGTGCAGATTCTTTTTCCATGGGAGACTACAACTCCCAGCATTCTCAGGACCATAGAACCTTATAGGAAATGTACAAAAAGAGAACCTGTCCCTGAGGGGAGAGCTCCTGGATGATGTGCTAAGCTCACTGAACAGTTTTCACTCTTTTAGTAAATCCCCCCCCTTTAATAGGTTGTCATTACCTGTCAGTTACTTGTCAGTGATTTCCCCATTTCCCAGAGTTCCACTTGTCCCGGAGATTCAGGCAGAGCTCGGCTCCGGGTTGGTCAGTCGGTGAAATTCGGATTTCTGAGTTTTGCTTCATATAGAAAAAATCTTCTGGAATTTATTAAAACATTCAATTAAAATGGTATATACAGTGGTGGGGGATGGTGGACAGGGGACCTCAGAGCTCTGGGGGAAAGGACCTCAATGCTGGGGGGGGGGGGTAGAGGGGGAAGGGACCGCAGTATGGGAGATAGTGGAGAAGGAGATCAGTGCTGGGGGATGGTGGGAAATGGTCTCCAGTGCTGGTAGATGGGGGGAAGGGATATCATTGCTGGGAGATGGTGGGTAAGAGACCAAAGCAGGTGATGGTGGGGAAGGGACCCCAGAACTGTGGAATGGTGGGGAAGTGATGCCAGTGCTTGGGGATGGTGGGGATGGGACCCCAGTGCTGGGGGATGGTAGGGAAAGGTTCCAGGATAGGAAATGGTAGGGAAGGGGTGCTTGGGGATGGTGGGGATGGGACCCCAGTGCTGGGGGATGGTAGGGAAAGGTTCAAAGATAGGAAATGGTAGGGAAGGGGTGTTGGGGATGGTGGGGATAGGACCCCAGTGCTGGGGGATGGTAGGGAAAGGTTCCAGGATAGGAAATGGTAGGAATGGGGTGCTTGAGGATGGTGGGGAAACACTCCAGGGTGAGAGATGGTGGGGAAAGGTTCCAGGATGGGAGATGGTGGGGAAGGGACCCCAGTGCTCCGGGATGATGAGGAAGGGGCCCTAGTGCTGGGGGATGGTGGGGAAGGGACTCCAGTGCTGGGGGATGGTGGATGGTGGGGAAGGGATCCCAGAAATTTCAGTGCTAGGAGGTGATGGGGACAGGATCTCAGTTCTGGTAAATGGTGTGGAAGGGAACCCAGTGCTGGGCAATGGGGGGGGGGGGTATGGTAATTAAGAGGCTTTAGTGCTATTGGATGGTTGAGAGGGGACCCCAGTGCTGGGGAAGGGACCTAGTGCTGGGAAATGATGTGGAAGGGACTCTAATTCTGAAGGATGGTGGGAAATGGGGGGAAAGGGCCCTCAGTAATTGGAGATGGAGAAGGGGGACCCCAGTGTTGGGGAAAGTGGGAAAGAAACTTCAGTGCTAGGAGATGATGGGGACGGGACCCCAGTTCTGGTAAATGGTGTGGAAGGGAACCCAGTGCTGGGCAAAGGGGGGGGTATGGTAAGGAAGAGGCCTTAGTGCTATTGGATGGTTGAGAGGGGACCCCAGTGCTGGGAAATGATGGGGAATGGACTCTAATTCTGAAGGATGGTGGGAAGTGGGGGGAAAGGGTCCTCAGTAATGGGAGATGGAGAAGGGGGACCTCAGTGTTGGGGAAAGTGGGAAAGAAACTTCAGTGCTGGGGAATGGGTGGGAAGGGACCTGAGTGCTAGCGGATCATAGGGAAGGGACCCCAATACTGGGAGATAATTCTAGTTATGTAGGAGCTTCTCACTCACACCTCCCCCCCCCCATCACCATAATGAATACCTCAATAAAGGGGACATTATGGTCCCAGGACACGGCCCAGGGCACAGCACCATCAGGGCTGAGGTCCAAGACGTGGAGCTCTGCAGGCAAATCCCGAACAGTCGGCATTTTTACACCCATTGGATGGCTCTGGTGGTGCTGCCTTTTCATGTTGGCCCCCCCCCCCCCCCCCTGCCCTTTGTGTCCAGCGCACCATCCAGCCCAAATGGCAGAATCTTAGGCAGTAGGGCGCAGGGGGTACTAGGGGGGCGGGGGATGGGGGTGGGGGGCACACTTTCCCTCCCAGGGATAAATCTGATATACACCTTATAAAATAAACTCATCATAAGAGAAGAGTCTACAAATTCAATTCCAGGTGTCTCCCAGAAGGCAACAAAATAAAGCATTTAGTAGCCGGAGGAGCGCGGCTCGCCGCCCGTAAAGTGCGTTCCCCGGAGACACATCCGCAAACTCACATTATTCCTCTTCAGATTTCTCCGGGAAATCCACAAATCTGCAAACATATCCAACATAAACTATTTGATTTATTGTTTACCAAACCACAAATTATCTTCCCGGACAAATTTATGGACTACTTAAAGTTCCGCATTAAAATCGGGGCGGCTGAGAGCTACGCCCGGCGGATTATTTATGTCTGCGAAGGTGTTCGCGCTCCCCGAAGTACTTTTTTGCTTTTTTTTTTGTACAAATCATAAATGTTTGGGTCCGCAGTAAATTATTGCCCGCTTTCCGCTCTCGCTAATTTCCTGAGTGCTCTTCGCCGCCAGAAACTTTCCAAACGTTTTATTGGGCCTGATCGGGCGGCTGGGGGGCGGCGGCACGCCTGTGATGTCACGGCTTTCCATTTCATACGGGAAGAAGAAAAAAAAAAAAATACCAGGTTTGCGGGAAAAGTTTCACGTACGCCCAGATGTTGGGGCGTATTCACACTAAGCCCCGGTTTGCATTTTTTCTTAGACTCCCGACAGTCCATTTAACATGGCTTCCTATGGGACGCGTTCACATCTCCGCGTTTTTCAATCTCCCGCGTTTTCGGAAAGGGTCGGGGACTTTTTTTTTTAAATGCAAATCGGTGCGTATTTGGTTCAATAAGCTTCAAAGGAGACGCTTTTAAAACAAGCATTAAAAACAAAGCATTAAAAACAAAAAAAACACAACACGCTTAAAAAAATGCATCAAAAACACAGCCTCCAAACCTGGGACCGGTTAGACACTCACAAACATGCAGATTAGATCTGCACCTCTTCCGCCCACTGGCTTCTGGAAGGCTTCAATGGTCCTCCAGAACCAGGTGGAGGTGATAAGAGTCCCAACTGTGAAACCATCCAGCTTGACCTGTAATAACCCGTCCTTAATCACGGAATCACACGGTTACCATGGGACACACACAATAGATTTGCCTACTATATATATTTATTTATTTATTTATTTATTGAAATATATTTTTAAATATAATTTTGGAGCACGTTTTTTTTAGGGGGGATTGAGCACAATATATTTTTTGTGGACTGGATATATAAATTTTTGGGGACATTTTATTTATAGTATTTTAATTTTTATATATAATTTTTGGAGGACTTTTTATTTATAATATTTTTAATTTTTATATATAATTTTTGGGGGACTTTTTATTTATAATATTTTAATTTTTATATATAATTTTTTGAAGACTTTTTATTTATAGTATTTTAATTTTTATGTATAATTTTTAGGGGACTTTTAGTAGAGAAAGTAGAGAAACAAAAAAGCCAAATCTGACCCATTTCAACGCAAACCCCCAAAAATGGACCAGACAAAATTATCGACACCTCCAAATGGTAAGAAATAATCGCGTTTCAAGTCGATGACGCTCCTGTAGTTTGTCATTTACCACCTCCAGTCCGGACACTCCCCCCCCCCTCCAGTCCGGACACTACCCCCCCTCCCAGTCCGGACACTCCCCCCCCCCTTCCAGTACGGACACTCCCCCCCTTCCAGTCCGGACACTTCCCCCCCCCCTTCCAAGCCGGACACTTTCCCCCTTCCAGTCCGGACACTCCCCCCCCCCTTCCAGTCCGGACACTTTCACCCCCTTCCAGTCCGGACACTTTCACCCCCTTCCAGTCCAGACACTTCCCCCCCCCCCTTCCAGTCGGACACTCCCCCCCCCTTCCAGTCCGGACACTTTCACCCCCTTCCAGTCCGGACACTTTCACCCCCTTCCAGTCCGGACACTTTCACCCCCTTCCAGTCCGGACACTTTCACCCCCTTCCAGTCTGGACACTTTCACCACCTTCCAGTCCGGACGCTTTCACCCCTTCCAGTCCGGACACTCCCCCCCCTTCCAGTCCGGACACTTTCCCCCCCTTCCAGTCCGGACATTCCCCCCCCCCTCCAGTCCGGACACTTTCCCCCCTTCCAGTCCGGACGCTTTCACCCCCTTCCAGTCCAGATGCTTTTCCCCCTTCCAGTCCGGACACTTTCCCCCCTTCCAGTCAGACACTTTCCCCCCTTCCAGTCCGGATGCTTTCCCCCCTTCCAGTCCGGACACTTTCCCCCCTTCCAGTCCGGATGCTTTCCCCCCCTTCCAGTCCAGACACTTTCACCCCCTTCCAGTCCGGACACTTTCCCCCTTCCAGTCCGGATGCTTTCCCCCCCTTCCAGTCAGACACTTTCACCCCCTTCCAGTCCGGACACTTTCCCCCCCCCCTTCCAGTCCGGATGCTTTCCCCCCTTCCAGTCCGGACACTTTCACCCCCTTCCAGTCCGGATGCTTTCCCCCCCTTCCAGTCCGGACACTTTCCCCCCCTTCCAGTCCAGACACTTTCCCCCCCTTCCAGTCCGGACACTCCCCCCCCCCCTCCAGTCCGGACACTCTCCCCCCCTTCCAGTCCGGACACTTTCCCCCCTTCCAGTCCGGACACTCCCCCCCCTTCCAGTCCGGACACTTTCCCCCCCTTCCAGTCCGGACACTTTCCCCCTTCCAGTCCGGACACTTTCCCCCCTTCCAGTCCGGACACTCCCCCCCCCTCCAGTCCGGACACTTTCCCCCCTTCCAGTCCGGACACTTCCCCCCCCCCCCTTCCAGTCCGGACACTTTCCCCCCCTTCCAGTCCGGACACTCCCCCCCCCCTTCCAGTCCGGACACTTTCACCCCCTTCCAGTCCGGACACTTTCCCCCCCTTCCAGTCCGGACACTTCCTCCCCTTCCAGTCCGGACACTTTCCCCCCCTTCCAGTCCGGACACTTTCCCCCCCTTCCAGTCCGGACACTTTCCCCCCCTTCCAGTCCGGACACGTTCCCCCCCTTCCAGTCCGGACACTTTCCCCCCCTTCCAGTCCGGACACTTTCACCCCCCTTCCAGTCCGGACACTTTCACCCCCCTTCCAGTCCCGACGCTTCCCCCCCTTCCAGTCAGGACGCTTCCCCCCCTTCCAGTCAGGACACTTTCCCCCCCCTTCCAGTCCGGACACTTCCCCCCCTTCCAGTCCGGACACTCCCCCCCCCCTTCCAGTCCGGACACTTTCACCCCCTTCCAGTCCGGACACTTTCCCCCCCTTCCAGTCCGGACACTTCCCCCCCCCTTCCAGTCCGGACACTTCCCCCCCCCTCCAGTCCGGACACTCCCCCCCTTCCAGTCCGGACACTTTCACCCCTTCCAGTCCGGACACTTTCCACCCCCTTCCAGTCCGGACACTCCCCCCCTTCCAGTCCGGACACTTTGCACCCTGTGTGAACGAGGGGTAAAAGAAATTAAATCGCTAGTGTGCACGGCGCCGTTACTCCTCCGCAACCTGATGTATTTTGGGGGGAGGGGCTTAGTCATAGAGGCCATATTTGTGGTGTGTTTGGTGGGTTCACATCATACAAGTGCGGCCGAAACCTGCGTGCGTTCCTGCGTATCTTCCGTACGTTGCGTGCAGAGAAATCACGTTCATTTCAATGACCCGCCCTATACGCGAGAAACGCGGAAAAAAAAAACAAGCCACAAAAGGCGCGGACAACGAATGTCAGATCTGTACGTGTCTGAGAATCGCGCATTTTTTTTGCGCACGTTCCCATCCAGAGCGCGCAGCGAGTCTTACAGGACGTGGAACTCGATGCGACGTTTGTTTCCACGAGGCTCCGGTCACACCCGTGCGTTTTGGAAACTCGCACAAAATCGTGCCAAAACTGGCAGGTTCGCAACGTGACGCAAATGCGTAATAAAAAAAAGACGCAGAAAAATGAACGCAAGCTTTTTTTTTTGGCTACGTCTGCCACGCACGGTGCAGTGCGTTGAGTGAAAAAAAACTCATAAAAACGCACCCCAAAAGAAATGCATTTAGCAAAGTGTGGATGAGGCCTGGGGGGGGGGGTAAAAAAACGCAAAAAGATCTCATCGTGAAATAAACGGCGATCTTTTTCTTGTCGTTTCTCCTGAGGAAATGATGCAGATGGGCCCCCCCCCTCCCCCCCTTCCCCGTGTCCCTCCGCCTGACACCGCCTGACACCATCAATCAGGGCGATTCAATCACTCTGATCAAACCTTGACCTTTGTGTCTTTATGGTGTCACTCCCCCGCCCTTCCCCCCCCCCTCGCTCACATCACCCCCCCCACAATCAGAATACAAGCAGCTTCATAGGAAGAAGTTGGCATTTATAGGACGGGCCGTCTGTGCGTTTATTGAAGGGCGGCGGACCCTGCGGACCGTTTATGGAGGGAAGCCCCGCCCCCCGCGCCACAAAGTAACGACGTGCACTTAACTGATTAAAGAGAACCTGTCACCGGAGAGAGGAGCCGCATTCCCCCTGGAAAGGTTTCCCCTCCGCTGTCAGGATGATAGTTATTCTTTATCGATCAGTGATCCAAGTCTGGAGTCTTTCCTTCACTGGCTGCATGCTTGTCCCGGGTACCAGAGGCCAGAGGCAGCCAGGAAGGTGGCATTTCCAGAAGGCAATGACATCAGTGATGTCACCTGGAATGGTCGGATTATGAGGCCTACAGCGCCTTGAAGAAGTCCCCCCCCCCCCCGAAATGTCCCCCATGTTGTCATGTTACAATGTATTCCCCCTCCCCCCTGAAATGTCCCCCATGTTGTCATGTTACAATGTATTCCCCCCCCTCCCCCCTGAAATGTACCCCATGTTGTCATGTTACAATGTATTCCCCCTCCCCCCTGAAATGTCCCCCATGTTGTCATGTTACAATGTATCCCCCCCCCTGAAATGCCCCCCATGTTGTCATGTTACAATGTATTCCCCCCCCTCCCCCCTGAAATGTCCCCCATGTTGTCATGTTACAATGTATTCCCCCCCCCCTGAAATGTCCCCCATGTTGTCATGTTACAATGTATCCCCCTCCCCCCGGAAATGTCCCCCATGTTGTCATGTTACAATGTATCCCCCCCCCCCCTGAAATGCCCCCCATGTTGTCATGTTACAATGTATCCCCCCCTGAAATGTCCCCCATGTTGTCATGTTACAATGTATCCCCCCCCCCTGAAATGTCCCCCATGTTGTCATGTTACAATGTATTCCCCCTCCCCCCTGAAATGTCCCCCATGTTGTCATGTTACAATGTATTCCCCTCCCCCCTGAAATGTCCCCCATGTTGTCATGTTACAATGTATTCCCCCCTCCCCCCTGAAATGTCCCCCATGTTGTCATGTTACAATGTATCCCCCCCCATGTTGTCATGTTACAATGTATTCCCCCCCCATGTTGTCATGTTACAATGTATTCCCCCTCCCCCCTGAAATGTCCCCCATGTTGTCATGTTACAATGTATCCCCCCCATGTTGTCATGTTACAATGTATTCCCCCCCATGTTGTCATGTTACAATGTATTCCCCCCCCATGTTGTCATGTTACAATGTATTCCCCCCCCCATGTTGTCATGTTACAATGTATTCCCCCTCCCCCCTGAAATGTCCCCCATGTTGTCATGTTACAATGTATTCCCCCTCCCCCTGAAATGTCCCCCATGTTGTCATGTTACAATGTATCCCCCCCCCATGTTGTCATGTTACAATGTATTCCCCCCCATGTTGTCATGTTACAATGTATCCCCCCCCATGTTGTCATGTTACAATGTATTCCCCCCCCCCATGTTGTCATGTTACAATGTATCCCCCCTCATGTTGTCATGTTACAATGTATTCCCCCCCCCCCCGAAATGTCCCCCATGTTATCATGTTACAATGTATTCCCCTCCCCCCTGAAATGTCCCCCATGTTGTCATGTTACAATGTATTCCCCCTCCCCCCTGAAATGTCCCCCATGTTGTCATGTTACAATGTATCCCCCCCTGAAATGCCCCCCATGTTGTCATGTTACAATGTATTCCCCTCCCCCCTGAAATGTCCCCCATGTTGTCATGTTACAATGTATTCCCCCCCCTCCCCCCTGAAATGTCCCCCATGTTGTCATGTTACAATGTATTCCCCCCCCTGAAATGTCCCCCATGTTATCATGTTACAATGTATCCCCCTCCCCCCGGAAATGTCCCCCATGTTGTCATGTTACAATGTATCCCCCTCCCCCCTGAAATGCCCCCCATGTTGTCATGTTACAATGTATGCCCCTCCCCCCTGAAATGTCCCCCATGTTGTCATGTTACAATGTATCCCCCCCCCTGAAATGTCCCCCATGTTGTCATGTTACAATGTATTCCCCCTCCCCCCTGAAATGTCCCCCATGTTGTCATGTTACAATGTATTCCCCCTCCCCCCTGAAATGTCCCCCATGTTGTCATGTTACAATGTATTCCCCCCTCCCCCTGAAATGTCCCCCATGTTGTCATGTTACAATGTATCCCCCCCATGTTGTCATGTTACAATGTATTCCCCCCCCATGTTGTCATGTTACAATGTATTCCCCCCCCATGTTGTCATGTTACAATGTATTCCCCCCCCATGTTGTCATGTTACAATGTATCCCCCCCCATGTTGTCATGTTACAATGTATTCCCCCTCCCCCCTGAAATGTCCCCCATGTTGTCATGTTAAATGTATCCCCCTCCCCTGAAATGTCCCCCATGTTGTCAGGTTACAATGTATCCCCCCCTGAAATGTCCCCCATGTTGTCATGTTACAATGTATCCCCCCCCCCATGTTGTCATGTTACAATGTATTCCCCCCCATGTTGTCATGTTACAATGTATCCCCCCCCATGTTGTCATGTTACAATGTATTCCCCCCCCCCATGTTGTCATGTTACAATGTATCCCCCCCCATGTTGTCATGTTACAATGTATCCCCCCCCGTGTTGTCATGTTACAATGTATCCCCCCATGTTGTCATGTTACAATGTATCCCCCCCCCCATGTTGTCATGTTACAATGTATCCCCCCCGTGTTGTCATGTTACAATGTATCCCCCCCCATGTTGTCATGTTACAATGTATCACCCCCCCATGTTGTCATGTTACAATGTATCCCCCCCCCCATGTTGTCATGTTACAATGTACTCCCTCCCCCGTGTTGTCATGTTACAATGTATCTATCAGGATTGGATGTGATGGACCGACACAAAGTGGCACATAATTGTGAAGTGGAAGGAAAATGAGAAATGGTTTCCAACATTTGTGACCAATAAATCTGTGAGAAGTGTGGCGGCATTTGTATTCAGCCCCCCGGAGTCAATACTTTGTAGGACCCCCTTTGGCTGCCATTCCAGCTGCAGGTCTTTTTGGGGATGTCTCTTTGCACATCTAGAGAGGGACATTTCTGCCCGTTCTTCATTGCAGAATCCCTCAAGCTGTCAGATTGGATGGAGGGCGTCTGGGAACAGCAATCTTCAGGTCTGGCCACAGATCCTCCATTGGATTTGGGTCTGGACTGTGACTGGGCCATTCTAACACATGAAGATGCTTTGATCGGAACCATTCCATTGTAGGTCTGGCTGGATGTTTCGGGTCGTTGTCCTGCTGGAAGGGGAACCTCCGCCCCGGTCTCAAGTCTTCTGCAGACTCTAACAGGTTTTCTTCTAAGATTGCCCTGTATTTGGCTCCATCCATCTTCCCATCAACTCTGACCAACTTCCCTGTCCCTGCTGAAGAAAAGCATCCCCACCACATGATGCTGCCACCACCATGTTTCACAGTGGGGATGGTGTGTTCAGGGGGATGGGCAGTGTTAGTTTTCCTCCACACATACTGTTTTGCTTTTAGGCCGTAAAGTCCCATTTTGGTCTCCTCTGACCAGAGCCCCTTCTTCCACACGTTTGCTGTGTCCCCCACATGGCTTCTCACAAACTGCAAACGGGACTTCTTATGGCTTTCCTCCAACAATGGCTCCCTTCTTGTCACTCTTCCATAAAGGCCGGATTTGTGGAGTGACGACTAATAGTTGTCCTGAGGACAGATTTTCCCCCCTGAGCTGTGGATCTTTGCAGCTCCTCCAGAGTTCCCATGAGCCTCTTGGCTGCTTCTCTGATGAATGCTCTTCTTGCCCGGCCTGTCAGTTTAGGTGGATGGCCATGTCTTGGTAGGTTGGCAGTTGTGCCGTACTCTTCCCATTTTCAGATGATGGATTGAACACAGTGCTCCGTGAGATGCTCAAAGCTTGGGAGATTTTTTTATAACCTAACCCTGCTTTACACTTCTCCACAACTTTATCCCTGACCTGTCTGATGTGTTCCTTGGCCTTCATGATGCTGTTTGTTCACTAATGTTCTCTAACAAGCCTCTGAGGGCTTCATTCACGGAACAGCCCCTCATACATCAAAATCCCCTCTATACATGAGAGCCCCCCATCACATCAGAGTTCCCCCATCACATAGCCCTCCACAAACACAAAGCCCCCCAGTCACACTTTCCAACAATTACAGTGCTCCCCCAATCACAGATCAAGGGGAACCCAGATGGCAGCAACCCAAGGGAACCCAGATGGCACCACCCCAGGGTAACCCAAATGGTGTCGCCCCCAAGGGGAACCTAGATGTCGGCAACCCAGGGCAACCCAAATGGCCGCATTCCAGCTGAACCTAGATGGCGGCAACGCAGGGAAACCCAGGTGGCAGCATCCCAGGGGAACCCAAATGGCCACATCCCAGCTGAACCTAGATGGCGGCAACCCAGGGGAACCTAAATGGCAGCATCCCAGGGGAACCCAAATGGTGGCACCCCAGGGGAACCCAGGTGGCAGCATCCCAGGGAAACCTAGATGGCGGCACCCCAGGGGAACCCAAATGGCCGCATCCCAGGGGAACCTAGATGGCGGCAACCCAGGGGAACCCAGATAGCGGCACCCCAGGGGAACCCAGGTGGCAGCATCCCAGGAGAACTTCGATGGCGAAACCCAGGGGAACCCAGATGGACTCACCCCAGGGGAACCCAAACGGTGGCACCCCAGGGGAACCCAGATGGTGGCATCCCAGGGGAACCCAGATGGTGGCATCCCAGGGGAACCCAGATGGTGGCATCCCAGGGGAACCCAGATGGTGGCATCCCAGGGGAACCTGGATAGTGGCAACCCAGGAAAACCCAGATGGCGGCAACCCAGGCGATCCCACATGGTGGCATCCCAGGGGAACCCAGGTGGCAGCATCCCAGGAGATCCTAGATGGTGGCAACCCAGGGGAACCCAGATAGACTCACCCCAGGGGAACCCAAATGGTGGTACCCCAGGGGAACCCAAATGGTGGTACCCCAGGGGAACCCAGATGGCGGCAACCCAGGGGAACCCAGGTGGCAACATCCCAGGAGAACCTAGATGGACTCGCCCCAGGGAAACCCAGATGACAGCACCCCAGGGGAACCCAAATGGTGGCACCCCAAAAGGAACTCACATGGCACACTCATTGAGAAACACTGAATTAGATAGACGTCTGTCTCTTTTCAGCGTAACAATGTAACCCCTCTACATGGCAGTATTTCCGGAGAATAGGAATAGCGCCGTATATAACAAATGTAGCGATATTTCAATGTATCGAAGTTCTATATCGTTTTTTTTCTTTGCAGATATTGTTGGGATCGCCCCGGCATCTGTTTAGCATTTGTCGCCAGGCATTGAACCTCCAGCGCATTTGCATGTCTTGCCCGTGTAAGCCGCGGCAATAGAGAGTAATTAATGAGCGCACTTTGCACCCAATATTTATATATGACGTCCAGCGAATCGGCAGCCTTCCTCGTCCTCCTCTTCGCAGCCGCCAAGTGTCACCGTCATATTTATGCCATTTTGTGAACCACCGAAGGAGGCCCTGAAATTTATGTCCGCAATATCCCATGTTGCGGCTGACAGATGTATGTGCGTAATTTGTGAACGCCTGTGTATATGCAAAGGAGATGTGCGATAAGTGCGTTTGATTGATGGCGGCGAGGCCTGGCGGGGGATGGCGGGGGATGGCGGATTAAGCGGATGGCGAATGAGCTTGTTTTACATATCATACAGGAAAAGCATTGAGGTGTCCCCAATCGATGGGGTCTGGGTTTTGTAAGGTCCAGCTTCGTCTGGATCGGTAATGGAAAACGCAGAACAAAGACGACGCACGACTTGCAGGTGGAATCAGCTCAGGGATGGATATACAGAAATCGAACTGCGGAACCAAAAGCAAATTGAAGGACCAATCACAAACCAGAGCCGAGGTCACCTTCAGTGAAAACTGCAGGTCAGATGTTGAGTTTATCCAGAGGCATAGCTCAATGTTTAATACAGGTAGAGTATGCAAATCGTGACTTTTCTTGAAAGGTCAAGGTAGGCTCCTCCCACCTCCCAACCTTCCCAATTGCTCCTTTCATTGTGATGGTTGACCCTATTGGTTAAAGTGTTAGTTTTGAATAGATTGGGGTCATTAGATCCCCTGTCTAGTATTTTACTGCTGTCTAAGTCCCCACTGTGTGGAGTCAACCTCACTATTTGTATGGGGGCCACAGTCACCGGGATAAAAAAAAAATATTGACGGGAACAGGGGCGGACTGACAACTCATGGGGCCCCCGGGCAATAGGGGATCATGGGGCCCCTGTGTCCTCGCCCACACTCAAACCACACCCAAAAAAGCCTATGAAAGGTACCAGGGACATCTCATGGGGCCCCCTACTGACCCCAGGCCCTCGGGCAGTGCCCGAGTTCCCCAATGGTCAGTCCGCCCCTGGACGGGAAATCCAAAACTGTTGTCACCAGAACAAGGGATCCAAGCAAACCCCACCATGGAGCCACCTGCCCTGGTGACAACTAGGAGGGGAATTCCCCTCACTTCCTGTTGTGTCTCTGGGAGAGGAATTAAAGGGTCATCTCCCCCAACAGGACACAGACAAATCCAAAATTGTTGTCACCAGAACAAGGGATTCAAGCAAACCCCACCATGCAGCCACCTGCCCTGGTGACAACGAAGAGGGGAATTCCCTTCACTTCCTGTTGTGTCTCTGGGAGAGCAATTAAAGGGTCATCTCCCCCAATGGGACACAGACAAATCCAAAATTGTTGTCATCAGAACAAAAGATTCAAGCAAACCCCACCATGGAGCCACCTGCCCTGGTGGCAACTAAGAAGGGATTTCCCCTAACTTCCTGTCTTGTCTCTGTGAGAGGAATTAAAGGGTCATCTCCCCAAATGGGACACAGACAAATCCAAAATTGTTGTCATCAGAATGGTGTCGGATGGAGACATGGATGGGTGGATGGAGAGATAGATGGATGAGTGGAGACATGGATGGATGGAGATATGGATGAAGACAGGGATGGATGGAGACATGGATGGAGGTAGGGATGGATGAAGACATGGATGGAGGTAGGGATGGATGGAGACATGGATGGAGGTAGGGATGGATGGAGACATGGATGGATGGAGACATGGATGGGCGGATGGAGAGATAGATGGATGAGTGGAGACATGGATGGATGGAGATATGGATGAAGACAGGGATGGATGGAGACATGGATGGAGGTAGGGATGGATGAAGACATGGATGGAGGTAGGGATGGATGGAGACATGGATGGAGGTAGGGATGGATGGAGACATGGATGGATGGAGACATGGATGGGTGGATGGAGAGATAGATGGATGAGTGGAGACATGGATGGATGGAGATATGGATGAAGACAGGGATGGATGGAGACATGGATGGAGGTATGGATGGATGAAGACATGGATGGAGGTAGGGATGGATGGAGACATGGATGGAGGTAGGGATGGATGGAGACATGGATGGATGGAGGTAGGGATGGAGGTAGGGATGGATGGAGACATGGATGGATAGGTGAGCTTGTTTTGAATATTAAAAATCAATCAAATCGAGTTTTGGTTTGTGGTGCTCAGTTGCATTGAAGTTCCACTTTAATATGGAGACAAAGTGGGTGAGAAGAGAAGAAGGTCCCCCCAAGGTCTGGCTTGGTGTCTGATCTTGGCGTTGCAGGGTGGTTGTATTGGCTTTGCCAGAACTAGGTTGGCCAAGCAGCTGAGAGGCAGAGCATGCGAACACGGAACCCCAGCAACAGGGAATTTCAGATTTGTCCAGCACTGGAGCTGGCATTGAGGTACAAAGTGTCCTCTCCATAGAGTACAGTATATAGTCATCCTGTCACTGTGATACAGACGGGTGGATGAACCTCGTAGAATAGCCGGAACTCCATGAGTGGAATCTCAATCTTCTACTGAGGTCATCAATACAAAATTCAAGTACAAAAAGACAGACGTAATCACACCGATTCTTCGGAGACATGAAGGTCCTCTACAATATCCTGAGAAAGGGAACCTTCGTATCTCCGAAACATCGATGGGATTATATCTTTTTTTTGTACCTCAGTGAAAGATTGAGGTTCCCCTTATGGGGTCCAGGCTTCCCTTCTAGATGTTCTATATTATTATGGCAACGTGGTCTGTGCGTCCTCCAGAAAGGTGGTAAAGTCATTGGTGTAGGATGGACTGCTTATCGGTCAAATGTAGAATGCTGTCCTATCCGATCCTCCGATCCTGCAGTATATGGTCCCAAGTGTATGGAGATATATATATATACCTCCCAGCTATAAGACACATACTTCCCTGTTGTCTCCTCCAACCCCCCAGCCACTGATGGGCGCTATTGCTCTCCCCCACCCCCAGTTGGGCACTAATGTTCTCCTGTAGCCACTGATGGGCACTATGGTTCTCCCCCACCCCCCAACTGGACACTATTGTCCTCCCCCAGCCACTGATGGGTGCTATTGCTCTCCCCCACCCCCAGTTGCGCACTAATGTTCTCCCCCAATCACTGATGGGCACTATGGTTCTCCCCCTCCCCCAACTGGACACTATTGTCCTCCCCCAGCCACTGATGGGTGCTATTGCTCTCCCCCACCCCCAGTTGGGCACTAATGTTCTCCCCCAACCACTGATGGGCACTATTGTCCTCCCCCAGCCACTGATGGGTGCTATTGCTCTCCCCCACCACCAGCTGGACACTATTGTCCTCCCCCAGCCACTGATGGGTGCTATTGCTCTCCCCCACCCCCAGTTGCGCACTAATGTCCTCCCCCAACCACTGATGGACGCTATTGCTCTCCCCCACCCCCAGTTGGGCACTAATGTTCTCCCCCAACCACTGATGGGCACTATGGTTCTCCCCCACCCCCCAACTGGACACTATTGTCCTCCCCCAGCCACTGATGGGTGCTATTGCTCTCCCCCACCCCCAGTTGCGCACTAATGTCCTCCCCCAACCACTGATGGACGCTATTGCTCTCCCCCACCCCCAGTTGGGCACTAATGTTCTCCCCCAGCCACTGATGGGTGCTATTGCTCTCCCCCACCCCCAGTTGCGCACTAATGTCCTCCCCCAACCACTGATGGACACTATGGTTCTCCCCCACCCCCAGCTGGGCACTAATGTTCTCCCCCAGCCACTGATGGGTGCTATTGCTCTCCCCCACCCCCAGTTTGGCACTAATGTTCTCCCCCAGCCACTGATGGGTGCTATTGCTCTCCCCCACCCCCAGTTGCGCACTAATGTCCTCCCCTAACCATTGATGGGCACTATGGTTCTCCTCCACCCCCAGCTGGAAACTATTGCCTCCCCTAGCCACTGATGGGTGCTATTGTTCTACTCCCCCCCACACACACACACACACACACCGTTCCCCTGGGTGCTAATGTTCTCCCCCACCCCCAGCTGGGCACTATTGGTCTCCCCCAACCACTGATGGGCATTATGATTCTCCCCCACCCCCAGCTGGGCACCATTGTTCTCCCCCAGCCACTGATGGGTGCTATTGCTCTCCCCCACCCCCAACTGGGCACTAATGTTCTCCCCCAGCCACTGATGGGCATTATGATTCTCCCCCACCCCCAGCTGGGCACCATTGTTCTCCCCCAGCCACTGGTGGACACTATGGTTCCCTCACACTCCCCAACTGGGCACGATTGTTCTCCCCCACCTCCAACCAGGCACTATTGTTCTCTCCAACCCATCCAGGCACTATTGTTCTCTCCAACCCATCCAGGCACTATTGTTCTCCCCCTACCAGGCCCTTTTGTTTTCTCCGACCCCCATCCAGGCCCTTTTGTTTTCTCCGACCCCCATCCAGGCCCTATTGTTTTCTCCGACCCCCATCCAGGCACTGTTGTTTTCTCCGACCCCCATCCAGGCCCTATTGTTTTCTCCGACCCCCATCCAGGCACTGTTGTTTTCCCCACCCCCAGCTGGTCACTATCACTCCTCTCCCTAAGCCCTTGTGCACCACTTTAGTACACGGAGCCGCCTTCGCATTGAATCCCATTATGATAAGCCTCCCAGAACGATGACATTTTTAGGTGAATGTATTATTTGTAAGATACGGGAATCCGCAGCAGCCAATTATTTCCATCCCGGCTCCCAGTTCCATGCTGTTGCTACGGGTGACCACACCTTGTTCAGGAGCCATCTCGCCCTTTTCTTGTTGACAGATTTTCTTCCATTTTTTACATAAATTAGTCTCAAAGCCGAGCGGACGAATTGCAGGGACGAGCGTTCTTCTCCACGTCTGCTGCTGGTGCAGCCAAATATCATAAAATTATCAGCAAAAAAAAAAAAAAAAGGAAAAAAAAAAAAGAAATAGAAACACTGTTACTGGAAGCCGCAACAAATGTCAGGAATTCATTATTTTGTTTCAAAGTTAGTTTATCATAAATCTGCCCTCTGACATCCCATAAACCAGCGGCGTTTTGAAGGTTATTGGAGCGCCAGTAGGAGAGTGTAGGTGAGAGACTCTGTGAGCGGAATGCTAATGAAACCCGGAGGGAAATGTGAGCCGAGGCGTCCGCGGGCCTTTATTCAAATGGTAAAATATATTCACAAGTTTGTTGTTTGTCACTCGGGGAAATCAGATAATTCACAGCCCAGAAAATGAAATGCGCGCTGCATTCACAATCCGCCTCATTGTCAAACTCCCCCCCCCCCCCCCCCGTTCCCCCCCACCCCCGAGTATATTTTCTTCTTCTATTTTTTTTTTTTGCATCAGAATGTTAATGTGTCTCAGCTGTACGGTGATTGGGGGGGGGAGCCATTGTGTTCCGGCTATTTAATGCTGACACCTTTTGTTCGGGGCACAGAAGTTTGGAGGTGTCACTGGCGGGTAGAAGGACAGAGGTGGCAGGTGTAACTACAGATCATAGGGGCCCCCATAGCAAAATTATTTGATGGGGGCCCAACCAGGGGCGTCCCTAGGGTTGGTGTCACCTGGTGCGATAACACTTGGTGACACCCCCTCCGACGATCCCCGCAGGATGGATCGGATCTGCGGATTGAGCATAATGGATCGGACTCCGATCCATTTTGCTCCCCAATCCGCAGATCCAATCCAACCTGCAGGGATGGATCGGATCTGCGGATTGAGCAGGATGGATCGGATCTGCGGATTGAGCAGAATGGATTGGACTCCGATCCATTTTGCTCCCCAATCCGCCAATCCAATCCAACCTGCAGGGATGGATCGGATCTGCGGATTGAGCAGAATGGATCGGATCTGCGGATTGAGCAGAATGGATCGGATCTGCGGATTGAGCAGAATGGATCGGACTCCGATCCATTATGCTCCCCAATCCTCAGATCCGATCCAACCTGCGGGGATCGTCGGATTGCTTTACAACTTACCTTTTCCTGGAGCGGGTCTGGTGTCACCCCGTACAGGTTGCATACCGACGATCCCCGCAGGATGGATCGGATCTGCAGATTGAGCATAATGGATTGGAGTCTGATCCATTATGCTCCCCAATCCTCAGATCCGATCCATCCTGCGGGGATAGTCAGCATGCAACCTATACGGGGTCAGGGTCGGACTGACCATTTGGAAACTCGGGCACTGCCTGAGGGCCCGGGGTCAGTAGGGGGCCCCATGAGATGCCCCTGGTACCTTTTTTCATAGGCTTTTTTGAGTTTGGGCAAGGACACAGGGGCCCCATGATCCCCTATTGCCCGGGGGCCCCATGAGTTTTCAGTCCGCCCCTGCACGGGGTGACACCGCACCCGCTCCACGAAAAGGTCAGTTGTAAAGCAAGTCGACGATCCCCACAGGATGGATCGGATCTGCGGATTGGGGAGCATATGGATCAGAGTCTGATCCATTATGCTCAATCTGCAGATCCGATCCATCCTGTGGGGATCGTCGGCTTGCTTTACAACTGACCTTTTCGTGGAGCGGGTCCGGTGTCACCCGGTGTGGCGCACACCCCCTGCACCTGCCTAGGGACGCCACTGGGCCCAACCTCTTGAGTGACACAGCTGTTTGTAGGGTGATAAGTAAGCTGCGTACAAAACAGTAAAGGGGGGGAGCCTACCGTGAGGAAATGTACCTAATTTATTTCAGGTACTTATATAGCGCCGTCAATTTTCGCAGCGCTTTACATATATATTGTACATTCCCATCAGTCCCCGCCCCCGAGGAGCGTACAATCTAAGGTCCCTAATTTACATTCACATACTAGAGCCAATTTAGACAGGAACCAATTCACCTACCAGCATGTCTTCGGAGTGTGGGGGGAAACCTGAGTACCCAGAGGAAACCCACGAAGGCACAGGGAGAACATGCAAACTCCAGGCAGGTGGTGCCATGGCTGAGATTCAAACCCACGACCCTATTAATGCCAGGCAGAAGTGCTAACCATTTAGCCACTGTGCTGCCCTTATTTATTTATTATGGGTATTTACTGTCTATAGTGCCAACAATACACATATACTGTACATTCACATTAGTCCCCGCCCTCAAGGAGCTTACAATTGTAACACCCTCCAAGTTAGCCAGGGGGAGCTCTAGCTTCAGTTGTTAGACAGAGGCTGAGTAGCAGCCTGGGTGCGATAGTCAGATGGTCAAATTGTGGTCAGAGATGAAAGGCTCTGCAGACCAGCCCTCTGGAATTGGCCCCTGTTCTAGAACTTTGGAGAAAGTCCAACAGGACACTGACAAATCCAAGATTGTTGTCACCAGGACAAGAGATCCAAGCAAACCTTACCATGTAGCCACCTGCCCTGGTGACAACTAAGAGGGGAATTCCCCTCACTTCCTGTTGTGTCTCTGGGAGAGGAATTTAAGGGTCATCTCCCCCAAGTTAGCCAGGGGGAGCTCTAGCTTCAGTTGTTAGACAGAGGCTGAGTAGCAGCCTGGGTGTGATAGTCAGATGGTCAAATTGTGGTCAGAGCTGCAAGGCTCTGCAGACCAGCCCTCTGAAATTGGCCCCTGCTCTAGAACTTTGGAGAAAGATCTAGTAGCAGTAGGTGGATCTGAGGAGTGGCTGATTGGCACTTTTGAGGGATTCCGGCCAATCCCCAACAGAAGGCTTGGCAAGGGGCCAGGACAACCCTTAAAAGTGACAGAGCCGGCTCAGCAGAAGGAGGAGTGGTTGGAGGAGAGATCGGGTAGTCCTGTTTGTGTGAGGATCGCAGTCATCTACAGGCCTTCTGGCCCGGTTTCACACTTTCTTGATGACTTCTCGGCATGGCTACCATACTTTCTCTCCTCTGAGGTGCCCGCCATCATCCTCGGTGACTTTAACATCCCAGTCAATGTTAACACCTCGGCCACCTCTCAACTACTCAACCTAACTTCCTCCTTTAACCGAACACAATGGACAATCCACCAACCACTCCAACGGCAACACCCTCGATCTTGTATTCTCCCACCTCTGCACTCCCTGTAACCTCTCTAACACCCCTTTTTCTCTTTCTGATCGCAACTTTATCAGCGTCACACTCTCCCTGCCTCCTACCTCCCTGCCTCCTACCTCCCATGCCTCCTACCTCCCATGCCTCCTACCTCCCATGCCTCCTACCTCCCATGCCTCCTACCTCCCATGCCTCCTACCACCCATGCCTCCTACCTCCCATGCCTCCTACCTCCCATGCCTCCTACCTCCCATGCCTCCTACCTCCCATGCCTCCTTCCTCCCATGCCTCCTACCTCCCTGCTTCCTACCTCCCATGCCTCCTACCTCCCATGCCTCCTACCACCCATGCCTCCTACCTCCCATGCCTCCTACCTCCCATGCCTCCTACCTCCCATGCCTAACTTCCTCCTTTAACCTAACACAATGGACAATCCACCAACCACTCCAACGGCAACACCCTCGATCTTGTATTCTCCCACCTCTGCACTCCCTGTAACCTCTCTAACACCCCTTTTTCTCTTTCTGATCGCAACTTTATCAGCGTCACACTCTCCCTGCTTCCTACCTCCCATGCCTCCTACCTCCCATGCCTCCTACCACCCATGCCTCCTACCTCCCATGCCTCCTACCTCCCATGCCTCCAACCAGCAAACTGTTACCTGTAAGAGGATGAGAAGGATGTGAAGGCTGGATTGCAGGAGCCTGGGAGGGGGCCCAGATGGAGAGGGGCTCACCTCCAGGCAGGGACTTTGGAAGTAGGAAACCTTTGACCTTCACCAGCCCCCCAAGAGAGGACCCCCTGTTTAGCAGGGAAGGAGCGGCCCAGCCTGAAGGCCTGGTAGCAGCCATCAACTCATCTGCAGCATAGGAGAAGGACTGAGTGAGTACACCTGCACTCCATGGGCCAGAAAGGGGAGAGAGCATTTAAGTGGGAAACCCGACTAGCTCCATACCCAGGATTGTTAACCCCTTAAGTAACAGCCACTGGATCCCCTGTCCAGGGATTCCTCCAAGAAGCCAGATAGAAGAGCATTTGGGGTCCGGAGTGGCGCACAGGGGGATGCTGGCCAGCTCTCCAAGAAGGGGATTTCTTGGTGTATAGACTTAGTTCAGGAAGATTGTCCTCAGTTCAGACTGTTCCATTGGGCATCCCGTACACCTCTTACCCCGTCCACGTTTATTATCCCTTAATAAAACAAGTTCAAGGACTGGTTACTGACTACTGGATGCAAGTCTGTGGAAAGTGCGTGTTGCCTGGCTGTGTGGGACTATAAGGGGAACCAAATACTCAGCAACTCCTAAGGGGGCGGGGCTACACAATCCCTAACTCACACATACTAGCATCCCATTAACCTACCAGCATGTCTGTGGAGTGTAGGAGGAAGCCCACAGGGAGAACATGCAAACTCCATGCAGGTAGTGCCCTGGATGGGATTCCAAATGAGGACCCCCAGTGCTACTTGGAGGGAGTACTAACCACTAATCCAATGGGCGCTCCCACTGTGGTTGGAGACTGCCAGAGAGAGCCTTAGAGAGAGGGTGGGACTCTGCAGGAGACCTTAATAGACTGCATTGGGTGTATTTCCGAAAGACTGTCTTAGCCTTGAGGAAAAATATAAATTATTATTTCAGGTACTTTTATAGCGCCATCAATTTATGCAGCGCTTTACATATATATTGTACATTCACATCAGGCCCCGCCCCCGAGGACCGTACAATCCAAGGTCCCTAACTCACATTCATACATACTAGGGGCCAATGTAGACCGGAGCCAATTCACCTCCCAGCAAGTTTTTGGAGAGTGGGAGGAAACCCACGCAGGCACAGGGAGAACATGCAAACTCCAGACAGGTGGTGCTGCTGTTGGGATTCACACCAATGACCCCTTAGTGCAGAAGTGCTAACCACCTAGCCATTGTGCTGCCCCATATACGCTTCTGGAGGGCCCACAAGCATCCTGTTCCTCTCCTGCCTTGGACGGAATTGTCCTAGAGACTCAGAAACAGTCCTGAAGACCTTATTGCCCTGTAGCACTATCACCATAGGGATTGCTAATGAATTTGGGTCCCCCTATAGTCCTACACAGCCAGTCGTTCAGCATTTTCCGCACAGGCTTTCATCCGGAGACAGAAACCAGTCCTTGAGCGTTGGTTTTGTTATTTGTTGAACGTTGATAGGGTGAGGGGGGTATAGGATGAAGAAGGGAACCGATATCTGAGGACAACTTCCTGAACTAGTCCCCAGCTTCTCTTCTCTGATGAGGTCTCTGTTGGGGTGATAGCCGGCACCTCCTGGTTGTACCACCCCAGGCTCTAGATGGACTCCTCCTCACCCAGCAATCTGGAGGCTTTTTTCCTGAGCAGGGGATCTGGCTCATGTTCCTTTACTTGGGGACTAATCTGGTTTCCCACTAGAGTTCTCCTTCCCCTATCTACCTAGGGGGTGCAGGTGTACTAAGATTTTCTCCTGTACTGCTACCAAGATGGCTGCTGCTACCAAGATGGCTGCTGCTACCAGGGCTATCCGCTGAGCTGCTCCTTCCCTGCCATACAGGTGAACCTCACCTTTGAGTCCTGAGTTTTCCACCTTTCCAGCTTCAGGCTCGCAGGTAGGCCCCATCCCACTAGGCCTCCTGGCAGCCTTCCTCCTCCAGCCTCACATCTTCCTACTCCTCCTTCCACCCGACACCTCCACTCTCCTCCTGCTGAGCAGGCTCCTGCACTTTTAAGGGAGTCCAAGCCCCTTCCTAAGCTTTCTGTTGGGGATTGGCTGAGGTCCCTCAAGAGTACAGCCAGCCACTCCTCAGATCCACCCACTGCCTCAGAGCAGGGGGAAATTCCAGAGGGGCTGGCCTGCAGAGTCTCTCGGCCCTGATCACAATTTGACCCCTCAGGCTATGACACCTGAGCTGCTAACTAGCTCCTGACTAACCATTAGGGTCTAGCTGCACTAGGAGGGTGCTAGAGCCCAAAGAGGAGAAGGAAAGCCTTGAAGAGAGACAGAATATTTTTTCTGAAGGGTCTACAGGGAAGCATACAATTCCTCTTTGGCTTTTGATGTGGGATTGAGGAATGAGCTGTCCTGGAGATGCTAAAAGACTATGCTGGAGACACTGAGAGACTATCCTGGAGACGCTAAAAGACTATGCTGGAGATACTGGGAGACTATCCTGGAGATGCTAAAAGGCTATGCTGGAGATACAGAGAGACCATCCTGGAGACACTAAAAGACTATGCTGGAGATAATGAGAGACTATCCTGGAGACGCTAAAAGGCTATGCTGAAGATACTGACAGACTATCCTGGAGACGCTAAAAGACTATGCTGGAGATACTGAGAGACTATCCTGGAGACGCTAAAAGACTATGCTGGAGATACAGAGAGACTATCCTGGAGACACTAAAAGACTATGCTGGAGATACTGAGAGACTATCCTGGAGACGCTAAAAGGCTATGCTAAAGATACTGAGAGACTATCCTGGAGACGCTAAAAGGCTATGCTGGAGATACGGAAAGACTATCCTGGAGACACTAAAAGACTATGCTGGAGATACTGAGAGACTATCCTGGAGACACTAAAAGACTGCTGGAGATACTGAGGGGTTATTTACTACAGCTGGCGAGTGCAAAATCACCCCCAAACTCAGAGAACTTTCTGGAAGAGGGGTGGAGGCCCAGATCTGTATGTTTGAGGGACCTTGGCCAATCCCCAGGCAGAAGGCTGGGCACGGTGAACGAGGACAACCTTAAATTGAGCAGAGCCTGAGCAGCAGGGGTGAAGGGTGGAAGATGGATTGAGAGGAAGGCTGGAGTGTGGAGCCCAGAAGGGGGCCCCAGGGAGGGGAACCTACCTACAGGCAGGATTCTGGACGGGAGGATCTCCACTGTCCCACCGTCTTCTGGGGAAGACAACCTGTGCAGCAGGGAAGGTGCCAGCCCAGCGTGAGGCCTGAAGGCAGCCACCAACCCACCACGCTGATAGGACAGGATGGTGTGAGTACATCTACACCCCCTGGGCCAGACAAAGAGAAATGGTGGCCGGGTGCAAGACCCAACTAGTTCTCATCGGGGACTACTTCATTGTTAGCTCTTGGGCCTCCTTGCCCAGGGATACCCTTGGATACAGTTGGGTGAAGAGGAGGATTCATCTGGGGTCTGAGGAGGTACATCGAGGGGACTTCAGTGCCCCTAAAAGAGACATTTCTATTTTTCTGATCCACATTTTTGTGCAGTTTTTTTGTTAATAAGAAGTCCATCCTTGAGTTTTGCAGTTCCTTGAGCATCCCATGGACCCCATCAAGGTCATTAGACCCAGGGGCGGACTGACCATTTGAGCACTCTGGCACTGCCCGAGGGCCCGGGGTCAGTAGGGGGCCCCATGATCCCCAATTGCCCGGGGGCCCCATGAGTTGTCAGTCTGCCCCTGGTTAGACCCTCTATAAAAACAACTAGAAACCAGCTCAAGGACTTTATTACTGACTCTGGATGTGCAAGTGTGGAGGGTGCGCGTTGCGTCACCATGCAGAGCCTAGGAGGACCCAAGAAAAAATCCAGCGGCCCTCAAGTGGGTAGTGCGACGTGCGGAGCAATCATAGATAATGTGGAATGTAAGTGTTCCACCTCCTCCAGCACTCCCTGAACCCTCCATATATGATGCCTGGGGATGAGGATACAGCTTCGTCTTCATCACATTGATGTTCTCTGGCAGTCGGGTTGGTGGCGTTTCCTGCGCCGTAACATTGTGCGATGCTCACATTGTGCGTGCTGTGCTCATGGAGCCCCCCGCTGCACGCTGTCAATTTATTCAGCGCATGCATGGCTGCCCGCGGCGCTGGGGGGAATCTATTTACAATTATTCCTGCAATTCACCTTCCACTTCACCGGATTCCCACAGCCACAATCAGAGGAGATACATTGATTAGTGCCGAGGAGATACGGCACAGCGACCCCATACAAGTCCTCCGCAGGGCTGTGACACCGCGCCGCCCGCCTCCGCCATCTTCTCATATAGAATCATTGTGTACAACAGTCACCGTTCCATCCCCCCCCGTCCCCCCCGTCCCCGAAAAAGGCACCCAGGGCCATGCTGTAGGACTCCGCTCCTTCCTCTATAACTCTCCTCTCCTGAAATACTCTGCGCTGCTGGAGGACTCCGCTCCTTCCTCTATAACTCCTCTCCTGAAATACTCTGCACTGCTGGAGGACTCCGCTCCTTCCTCTATAACTCTCCTCTCCTGAAATACTCTGCACTGCTGGAGGACTCCGCTCCTTCCTCTATAACTCTCCTCTCCTGAAATACTCTGCACTGCTGGAGGACTCCGCTCCTTCCTCTATAACTCTCCTCTCCTGAAATACTCTGCACTGCTGGAGGACTCCTCTCCTTCCTCTATAACTCTCCTCTCCTGAAATACTCTGCACTGCTGGAGGACTCCGCTCCTTCCTCTATAACTCCTCTCCTGAAATACTCTGCACTGCTGGAGGACTCCGCTCCTTCCTCTATAACTCCTCTCCTGAAATACTCTGCGCTGCTGGAGGACTCCGCTCCTTCCTCTATAACTCCTCTCCTGAAATACTCTGCACTGCTGGAGGACTCCGCTCCTTCCTCTATAACTCTCCTCTCCTGAAATACTCTGCGCTGCTGGAGGACTCCGCTCCTTCCTCTATAACTCCTCTCCTGAAATACTCTGCACTGCTGGAGGACTCCTCTCCTTCCTCTATAACTCTCCTCTCCTGAAATACTCTGCGCTGCTGGAGGACTCCGCTCCTTCCTCTATAACTCTCCTCTCCTGAAATACTCTGCGCTGCTGGAGGACTCCTCTCCTTCCTCTATAACTCCTCTCCTGAAATACTCTGCGCTGCTGGAGGACTCCGCTCCTTTCTCTATAACTCCTCTCCTGAAATACTCTGCACTGCTGGAGGACTCCGCTCCTTCCTCTATAACTCTCCTCTCCTGAAATACTCTGCGCTGCTGGAGGACTCCTCTCCTTCCTCTATAACTCCTCTCCTGAAATACTCTGCACTGCCGGAGGACTCCGCCCCTTCCTCTATAACTCTCCTCTCCTGAAATACTCTGCGCTGCTGGAGGACTCCGCTCCTTCCTCTATAACTCCTCTCCTGAAATACTCTGCACTGCTGGAGGACTCCGCTCCTTCCTCTATAACTCCTCTCCTGAAATACTCTGCTCTGCTGGAGGACTCCGCTCCTTCCTCTATAACTCTCCTCTCCTGAAATACTCTGCACTGCCGGAGGACTCCTCTCCTTCCTCTATAACTCTCCTCTCCTGAAATACTCTGCACTGCTGGAGGACTCCTCTCCTTCCTCTATAACTCCTCCCCTGAAATACTCTGCACTGCTGGAGGACTCCTCTCCTTCCTCTATAACTCTCCTCTCCTGAAATACTCTGCACTGCCGGAGGACTCCGCTCCTTCCTCTATAACTCTCCTCTCCTGAAATACTCTGCACTGCTGGAGGACTCCGCTCCATCCTCTATACCTCTCCTCTCCTGAAATACTCTGCACTGCTGGAGGACTCCTCTCCTTCCTCTATAACTCCTGTCCTGAAATACTCTGCACTGCTGGAGGACTCCTCTCCTTCCTCTATAACTCTCCTCTCCTGAAATACTCTGCGCTGCTGGAGGACTCCGCTCCTTCCTCTATAACTCCTCTCCTGAAATACTCTGCACTGCCGGAGGACTCCGCTCCTTCCTCTATAACTCCTCTCCTGAAATACTCTGCACTGCTGGAGGACTCCTCTCCTTCCTCTATAACTCTCCTCTCCTGAAATACTCTGCACTGCTGGAGGACTCCTCTCCTTCCTCTATAACTCCTCTCCTGAAATACTCTGCGCTGCTGGAGGACTCCGCCCCTTCCTCTATAACTCCTCTCCTGAAATACTCTGCGCTGCTGGAGGACTCCGCTCCTTCCTCTATAACTCTCCTCTCCTGAAATACTCTGCGCTGCTGGAGGACTCCTCTCCTTCCTCTATAACTCCTCTCCTGAAATACTCTGCACTGCTGGAGGACTCCGCCCCTTCCTCTATAACTCTCCTCTCCTGAAATACTCTGCGCTGCTGGAGGACTCCGCTCCTTCCTCTATACCTCCTCTCCTGAAATACTCTGCACTGCTGGAGGACTCCTCTCCTTCCTCTATTACTCCTCCCCTGAAATACTCTGCACTGCTGGAGGACTCCTCTCCTTCCTCTATAATTCCTCTCCTTAAATACTCTGCGCTGCTGGAGGACTCCTCTCCTTCCTCTATACCTCCTCTCCTGAAATACTCTGCACTGCTGGAGGACTCCGCTCCTTCCTCTATAACTCTCCTCTCCTGAAATACTCTGCGCTGCTGGAGGACTCCTCTCCTTCCTCTATACCTCCTCTCCTGAAATACTCTGCACTGCCGGAGGACTCCGCTCCTTCCTCTATAACTCTCCTCTCCTGAAATACTCTGCGCTGCTGGAGGACTCCTCTCCTTCCTCTATAACTCTCCTCTCCTGAAATACTCTGCGCTGCTGGAGGACTCCTCTCCTTCCTCTATACCTCCTCTCCTGAAATACTCTGCTCTGCTGGAGGACTCCTCTCCTTCCTCTATAACTCTCCTCTCCTGAAATACTCTGCGCTGCTGGAGGACTCGGCTCCTTCCTCTATAACTCTCCTCTCCTGAAATACTCTGCTCTGCTGGAGGACTCCGCTCCTTCCTCTATAACTCCTCTCCTGAAATACTCTGCACTGCTGGAGGACTCCGCTCCTTCCTCTATAACCTCTCTCCTGAAATACTCTGCGCTGCTGGAGGACTCCGCTCCTTCCTCTATAACTCCTCTCCTGAAATACTCTGCGCTGCTGGAGGACTCCGCTCCTTCCTCTATAACTCCTCTCCTGAAATACTCTGCGCTGCTGGAGGACTCCGCTCCTTCCTCTATAACTCTCCTCTCCTGAAATACTCTGCACTGCTGGAGGACTCCTCTCCTTCCTCTATAACTCCTCCCCTGAAATACTCTGCACTGCTGGAGGACTCCTCTCCTTCTTCTATAACTCTCCTCTCCTGAAATACTCTGCACTGCCGGAGGACTCCGCTCCTTCCTCTATAACTCCTCTCCTGAAATACTCTGCACTGCTGGAGGACTCCGCTCCATCCTCTATAACTCTCCTCTCCTGAAATACTCTGCACTGCTGGAGGACTCCTCTCCTTCCTCTATAACTCCTGTCCTGAAATACTCTGCACTGCTGGAGGACTCCTCTCCTTCCTCTATAACTCTCCTCTCCTGAAATACTCTGCGCTGCTGGAGGACTCCGCTCCTTCCTCTATAACTCTCCTCTCCTGAAATACTCTGCACTGCCGGAGGACTCCGCTCCTTCCTCTATAACTCTCCTCTCCTGAAATACTCTGCACTGCTGGAGGACTCCTCTCCTTCCTCTATAACTCCTGTCCTGAAATTCTCTGCGCTGCTGGAGGACTCCGCTCCTTCCTCTATAACTCCTCTCCTGAAATACTCTGCACTGCTGGAGGACTCCGCTCCTTCCTCTATAACCTCTCTCCTGAAATACTCTGCGCTGCTGGAGGACTCCGCTCCTTCCTCTATAACTCCTCTCCTGAAATACTCTGCGCTGCTGGAGGACTCCGCTCCTTCCTCTATAACTCCTCTCCTGAAATACTCTGCGCTGCTGGAGGACTCCGCTCCTTCCTCTATAACTCTCCTCTCCTGAAATACTCTGCACTGCTGGAGGACTCCTCTCCTTCCTCTATAACTCCTCCCCTGAAATACTCTGCACTGCTGGAGGACTCCTCTCCTTCTTCTATAACTCTCCTCTCCTGAAATACTCTGCACTGCCGGAGGACTCCGCTCCTTCCTCTATAACTCCTCTCCTGAAATACTCTGCACTGCTGGAGGACTCCGCTCCATCCTCTATAACTCTCCTCTCCTGAAATACTCTGCACTGCTGGAGGACTCCTCTCCTTCCTCTATAACTCCTGTCCTGAAATACTCTGCACTGCTGGAGGACTCCTCTCCTTCCTCTATAACTCTCCTCTCCTGAAATACTCTGCGCTGCTGGAGGACTCCGCTCCTTCCTCTATAACTCTCCTCTCCTGAAATACTCTGCACTGCCGGAGGACTCCGCTCCTTCCTCTATAACTCTCCTCTCCTGAAATACTCTGCACTGCTGGAGGACTCCTCTCCTTCCTCTATAACTCCTGTCCTGAAATTCTCTGCGCTGCTGGAGGACTCCGCTCCTTCCTCTATAACTCCTCTCCTGAAATACTCTGCTCTGCTGGAGGACTCCGCTCCTTCCTCTATAACTCTCCTCTCCTGAAATACTCTGCGCTGCTGGAGGACTCCTCTCCTTCCTCTATAACTCCTCTCCTGAAATACTCTGCACTGCTGGAGGACTCCTCTCCTTCCTCTATAACTCTCCTCTCCTGAAATACTCTGCACTGCTGGAGGACTCCGCTCCTTCCTCTATAACTCCTCTCCTGAAATACTCTGCTCTGCTGGAGGACTCCGCTCCTTCCTCTATAACTCCTCTCCTGAAATACTCTGCTCTGCTGGAGGACTCCGCTCCTTCCTCTATTGCTCTCCTCTCCTGAAATACTCTGCTCTGCTGGAGGACTCCTCTCCTTCCTCTATAGCTCTCCTCTCCTGAAATACTCTGCACTGCTGGAGGACTCCGCTCCTTCCTCTATAACTCCTCTCCTGAAATACTCTGCACTGCTGGAGGACTCCGCTCCTTCCTCTATAACTCTCCTCTCCTGAAATACTCTGCTCTGCTGGAGGACTCCGCTCCTTCCTCTATAACTCTCCTCTCCTGAAATACTCTGCTCTGCTGGAGGACTCCTCTCCTTCCTCTATAACTCCTCTCCTGAAATACTCTGCACTGCTGGAGGACTCCGCTCCTTCCTCTATAACTCCTGTCCTGAAATTCTCTGCGCTGCTGGAGGACTCCGCTCCTTCCTCTATAACTCCTCTCCTGAAATACTCTGCACTGCTGGAGGACTCCTCTCCTTCCTCTATAACTCTCCTCTCCTGAAATACTCTGCACTGCTGGAGGACTCCTCTCCTTCCTCTATAACTCCTCTCCTTATATACTCTGCACTGCTGGAGGACTCCTCTCCTTCCTCTATAACTCCTGTCCTGAAATACTCTGCACTGCTGGAGGACTCCTCTCCTTCCTCTATAACTCCTCTCCTGAAATACTCTGCTCTGCTGGAGGACTCCGCTCCTTCCTCTATAACTCCTCTCCTGAAATACTCTGCACTGCTGGAGGACTCCTCTCCTTCCTCTATAACTCTCCTCTCCTGAAATACTCTGCTCTGCTGGAGGACTCCTCTCCTTCCTCTATAGCTCTCCTCTCCTGAAATACTCTGCACTGCTGGAGGACTCCTCTCCTTCCTCTATAGCTCTCCTCTCCTGAAATACTCTGCGCTGCTGGAGGACTCCGCTCCTTCCTCTATAACTCCTCTCCTGAAATACTCTGCGCTGCTGGAGGACTCCGCTCCTTCCTCTATAACTCTCCTCTCCTGAAATACTCTGCGCTGCTGGAGGACTCCGCTCCTTCCTCTATAACTCCTCTCCTGAAATACTCTGCTCTGCTGGAGGACTCCGCTCCTTCCTCTATTGCTCTCCTCTCCTGAAATACTCTGCACTGCTGGAGGACTCCGCTCCTTCCTCTATAACTCCTCTCCTGAAATACTCTGCTCTGCTGGAGGACTCCTCTCCTTCCTCTATAGCTCTCCTCTCCTGAAATACTCTGCACTGCTGGAGGACTCCGCTCCTTCCTCTATAACTCCTCTCCTGAAATACTCTGCACTGCTGGAGGACTCCGCTCCTTCCTCTATAACTCTCCTCTCCTGAAATACTCTGCTCTGCTGGAGGACTCCGCTCCTTCCTCTATAACTCTCCTCTCCTGAAATACTCTGCACTCCTGGAGGACTCCGCTCCTTCCTCTATAACTCCTCTCCTGAAATACTCTGCGCTGCTGGAGGACTCCGCTCCTTCCTCTATAACTCTCCTCTCCTGAAATACTCTGCGCTGCTGGAGGACTCCGCTCCTTCCTCTATAACTCCTGTCCTGAAATTCTCTGCGCTGCTGGAGGACTCCGCTCCTTCCTCTATAACTCCTCTCCTGAAATACTCTGCACTGCTGGAGGACTCCGCTCCTTCCTCTATAACTCCTCTCCTGAAATACTCTGCACTGCTGGAGGACTCCTCTCCTTCCTCTATAGCTCTCCTCTCCTGAAATACTCTGCACTGCTGGAGGACTCCTCTCCTTCCTCTATAGCTCTCCTCTCCTGAAATACTCTGCACTGCTGGAGGACTCCTCTCCTTCCTCTATAGCTCTCCTCTCCTGAAATACTCTGCGCTGCTGGAGGACTCCGCTCCTTCCTCTATAACTCCTCTCCTGAAATACTCTGCGCTGCTGGAGGACTCCGCTCCTTCCTCTATAACTCTCCTCTCCTGAAATACTCTGCGCTGCTGGAGGACTCCGCTCCTTCCTCTATAACTCCTCTCCTGAAATACTCTGCTCTGCTGGAGGACTCCGCTCCTTCCTCTATTGCTCTCCTCTCCTGAAATACTCTGCACTGCTGGAGGACTCCGCTCCTTCCTCTATAACTCCTCTCCTGAAATACTCTGCACTGCTGGAGGACTCCGCTCCTTCCTCTATAACTCCTCTCCTGAAATACTCTGCGCTGCTGGAGGACTCCGCTCCTTCCTCTATAACTCCTCTCCTGAAATACTCTGCGCTGCTGGAGGACTCCGCCCCTTCCTCTATAACTCCTCTCCTGAAATACTCTGCTCTGCTGGAGGACTCCTCTCCTTCCTCTATAACTCTCCTCTCCTGAAATACTCTGCACTGCTGGAGGACTCCGCTCCTTCCTCTATAACTCTCCTCTCCTGAAATACTCTGCGCTGCTGGAGGACTCCTCTCCTTCCTCTATAACTCTCCTCTCCTGAAATACTCTGCTCTGCTGGAGGACTCCGCTCCTTCCTCTATAACTCTCCTCTCTCCTGAAATACTCTGCACTGCTGGAGGACTCCGCTCCTTCCTCTATAACTCCTCTCCTGAAATACTCTGCACTGCCGGAGGGCTTGTGATGACTTGCCCATATTCTGCAACAAACTCAGAATGAACAGGTTTTATTAATTAATTGTTGTTATTAAATGTATGTTGTTGTTGTTGTTATTATTTATTTATTTTATTGTTAAGTTTTAGTTATTATGCATTACTTTTTATACATTTATTTTTTTAAATACATTTTTAATTTAAATCTATTACATGCATAAAAAATATTATATAAGAAAAAAAAAGTGCTGGGAAAGTATGAAAGCGACAAACCAAATAAACGCCGTATGTGTTCATAAATGACGCTGTAGAAATGACGTAGGTTGGCTAATCCGTCACAGAGTCACTGCAAAATCTAGACATCCACGACTCGACACCCTCCGGTCCTGAAAGGGTTCATCCGAAGTTGTGATGACTTGCTCTAAACTTGTGACAAACTCAGAATAAACAGGCTGCATGTCATTTTATTATTTAATGTATTTTGTTTTTATGTTGTAATTATGTTATTATTACGCTATGATATTCTTTTTTTTTACCTTTTTTTAATCTATTATGAATTACTTTTTTATCATTTATTTTTTCAAATATAATTTTTATTAAGAACTTTTATATGCAAAAATACCTCCATCCTCCTCCTCCTCCTCCTCCTCCATCCTCCTCCTCCTCCTCCATCCTTCCATCCTCCTCCTCCATCCTCCTTCACCTCCATCCTCCTCCTCCTCCTCCTCCTCCATCCTCCTCCTCCTCCTCCATCCTCCATCCTCCTCCTCCATCCTCCTTCTCCTCCATCCTCCACCTCCATCCTCCTTCTGCTCCTCCTCCTCCTCCTCCATCCTCCTCCTCCATCCTCCATCCTCCTCCTCCTCCTCCATCCTCCATCCTCCTCCATCCTCCTTCTCCCCCATCCTCCATCCTCCACCTCCATCCTCCTTCTCCTCCTCCTTCTCCATCTTCCTTCTCTTCCTCCTCCTTCTCCTCCTTCTCCTCCATCCTCCACCCTCCTCTATCCTCCATCCTCCTCCATCCTCCTTCTCCTCCTCCTCCATGCTCCTTCTCCTCCTCCTTCTCCTCAATCCTCCACCCTCCTCCTCCATCCTCCTTCGCCTCCTCCTCCATCCTCCACCCTCCTCCTCCTCCCTCCTCCATCCTCCACCCTCCTTCTCCATCCTCCTCCTCCTCCATCCTCCTCCTCCATCCTCCTCCTCCATCCTCCTTCTCCTCCATCCTCCTTCTCCTCCTCCTCCTCCATCTTCCTTCTCCTCCTCCTCCATCCTCCTCCTCCATCCTCCTTCTCCTCTTCCTTCTCCTCCATCCTCCACCCTCCTCCTCCTCCTCTATCCTCCTTCTCCTCCATCCTCCTTCGCCTCCTCCTCCATCCTCCTTATCCTCCTCCTCCTCCATCCTCCTTCTCCTCCATCCTCCTCCTTTTCCTCCATCCTCCACCCTCCTCCTCCTTCTCCTCCATCCTCCTCCTCCATCCTCCTTCTTCTCCTTCATCCTCCACCCTCCTCTTCTATCCTCCATCCTCCTCCATCCTCCTTCTCCTTCATCCTCCACCCTCCTCCTCCTCCATCCTCCATCTCCTCCTCCTCCCTCCATCCTCCTCCATCCTCCTTCTCCTCCATCCTCCTCCTACTCCATCCTCCTTATCCTCCTCCTCCTCCTCCATCCTCCTTCTCCTCCATCCTCCTCCTTCTCCTCCATCCTCCACCCTCCTCCTCCTTCTCCTCCTCCTCCTCCTCATCCTTCCTCATCCTCCTCCATTCTCCATCCTCCATCCTCTTCCTCCTCCATCCTCCACCCTCCTCCTCCTCCTCCTTCTCCTTCATCCTCCACCCTCCTCCTCTATCCTCCATCCTCCTCCTTCTCCTTCATCCTCCACCCTCCTCCTCCTCCTCCTCCATCCCCCATCTCCTCCTCCTCCTCATCCTACTCCATCCTCCTTCTCCTCTTCCTCCTTCTCCTCCATCTCCACCCTCCATCCTCCTCCTCCTCCATCCTCCTTCACCTCCATCCTCCTTCTCCTCCACCCTCCTCCTCATCCATCCTCCTTCTCCTCCTCCTACATCCTCAACCCTCCTCCTCCTCCATCCTCTTCCTCCTCCATCCTCCACCCTCCTCCTCCATCCTTCCACCCTCCTCCTCCATCCTCTATCCTCCTCCTCCTCCATCCTCCTCCTCCTCCATCCTCCATCCTCCTCCTCCATCCTCCTTCTCCTCCATCCTCCATCCTCCACCTCCATCCTCCTTCTGCTCCTCCTCCTCCTCCATCTTCCTTCTCTTCCTCCTCCTTCTCCTCCTCCTTCTCCTCCATCCTCCACCCTCCTCTATCCTCCATCCTCCTCCACCTCCTCCATCCTCCTTCTCCTCCTCCTCCATGCTCCTTCTCCTCCTCCTTCTCCTCCATCCTCCACCCTCCTCCTCCATCCTCCTTCGCCTCCTCCTCCATCCTCCTCCTCCATCCTCCTCCTCCATCCTCCACCCTCCTCCTCCTCCATCCTCCACCCTCCTCCTCCATCCTCCTCCTCCTCCATCCTCCTCCTCCATCCTCCTCTCCTCCATCCTCCTTCTCCTCCTCCATCTTCCTTCTCCTCCTCCTCCATCCTCCTCCTCCATCCTCCTTCTCCTCTTCCTTCTCCTCCATCCTCCACCTTCCTCCTCCTCCTCTATCCTCCATCCTCCTCCTCCATCCTCCTTCTCCTCCATCCTCCACCCTCCTCCTCCATCCTCCTTCGCCTCCTCCTTTATCCTCCTCCTCCTCCATCCTCCTTCTCCTCCATCCTCCTCCTTCTCCTCCATCCTCCACCCTCCTCCTCCTTCTCCTCCATCCTCCTCCTCCATCCTCCTTCTTCTCCTTCATCCTCCACCCTCCTCTTCTATCCTCCATCCTCCTTCTCCTTCATCCTCCACCCTCCTCCTCCTCCATCCTCCATCTCCTCCTCCTCCTCCATCCTCCTCCTCCTCCTTCTCCTCCATCCTCCTCCTCCTCCATCCTCCTT